>NC_086126.1:1772500-2015000 GCF_963921235.1 Mobula hypostoma | reverse complement strand
GCTCTCATAATCTAAAAGAGATCAAGAGACAGGAAAAGAAAAAACACGGTGAAAGAGAGTAAGAGAGAGACAAAGGTAGAGACGGAGCAACAAAGAACAAAGAGAAAGGTAGAGACAGAGAGCCAGACAGACAGACATACAGACGCAGAAACCGTCATGGTCCGGTCCGTGAAGTCTGCATTCCGGTTCACGGTCCGGTCCGTGGACTCCGGACTCCAGGTCTTCCAGCTGACCCTTGTTTCGGTTGGGTTAATCATAGGCACCTGATTCCCATCTTGCGGCTTGGAATATAAGTAGCCTTGGAGTCGAGTGTGGGCTGCTGTTTTGTCTTGTCAAAATCCCCTGGGAGCAACCTGCCGGTGGAAGGCTAGAGTGGCCACTTGCCATCTTTAGGCCGCGTTGAAGAACTATCGCTTTATGGAGCTTTGCTGTCGGTAGTCGGAACTGTCTTTGCGGTATGGACTGGACCGTTTCCCGGGCAGCTGAGTGGCCGTCACCCACTCCGAGCTAGGTAGGGATCCGGCTGTTTCCGTAGCCAGCCGAGGTTGCTGGCCGTTACTGCGACTCGGAGCAACCCCGATGCAGAGATAGAACTGTCTGTCGTTCTTCGGTGTTTGTCTCTTCTTGTCCTCGCCTCCATGGGGTAAGTCAGGCCGTTCTGCCGTTGCCTTGCGGGGGGATCTGTTCCTTCTTGCCCTCGCCTCCGTGGGATAATTCAAGCCATTCTGCTGTTACCCGACGAATGAACCTGTCCCACACTGGTGTGGAGATAAAGTTGAGTCCCGTCTTGTCTAAGGACAAGTCTGGGCACTATGCTGATGTACAGTTCCCAGTCTGTCTCCGAGCTCCAGCCTCCGAGTTATCAGCCTCCGCATTTAAAGACCCCAGCCTCCAGCTTCCAGCCTCAAGCCTCAAGACCTCATCCTGCAGCCTCAAGCCTCAAGACCCAGCATGCAGTCTCCAGCCTCAAGACCCCAAGCCTGCAGCCTTAAGTCTCAAGACCCCAAACCTGTTGGGGAGAGTTCAATTATCCCCTCTGCTTCAAAAACCTGATTATTGAGTGGTAATAGCTTTTCCTGAATCTGTTGCTGTGGGGCCTGAGGCTCCTGTTACTCCTTCTTGATGGCAGCATGGAGAAGCAGCATCAGCTGGATGATGGGTTGATGATGGCTGCTGCTCTCCCGTCACAGTGCTCCTTGTAGATGTGCTCAGTGGTGGAGAGGACTTTACCTGTGATGAACCGGCTGCATCCATAACTTTTCACTGCCTATCGCAGCGGCATTGGTGCTTCCATGCCACAGCATAATGGCAAACAGTCAGGATATTCTCAACTGTATATCGATGGAAGTTTGTCAAAGTGTTAGATATGTTAAATCTGCTGCAAACCTACATAGTACAGGCTGTAAAGGATGGTAAATCTTTCCAGGATGCTCTCAGCCTCCACACGAAAATGCAATTCGATATTGGGGAAATTAAAGACGCACACCACTCGGTTGTTTTCACAACTGGTCATAACCTGCCTACATTTCTGTTTCACTTTCTCCTGCTGGATTTACAAAAACCTTTGTAAATTGAAGCACAAGATAACTGATGTTTTCCTTTATCGACATTCCATTACATCCTGATAGATGCCATGTGGGAGGGAGGTGTTTGATGGTTTACATGATGCACAGACTATTCTGAGATTTTGGTATTATTAGTGCGCACAGGATCATTGAGAGATGAGAAACATCATTCAAACCATCAAGTCTCTTCTAGCTCCAGTTGCAACATTCCCACTGTCTCGTTAAGAACTCTCTTCCCACGACTCGGCAGGTATTTCCCCCTGACGTACATGTCCAATTACTCCTTGAATACTCTGAATGGTTGTCCCCAACGTCCCAGATGAACCACAGTTATTGTAGAAATATTTCTTGTCGTGTGCCCCTTTGATCCATTGCTCACTGGACCTCAAATAATTGGCCTATAAGCAGTGAACTTTACAGTACACGAAGAATCCCCACAGCTCCCTGTGTGTGTGTGTTGACCATGAGGCTATTTGAAACTGAGTGTTTATCTGAATGTGTTCTGGGTCTCCTAATGGACAAAATCCCCAAACGTTTTACCTATCTTAATACTCATTTACAGTCTTACGAGGGGTGATTGATAAGCTCGTGGCCTAAGGTTGAAGGAGTCAATTTTAGAAAACCTAGCACATTTATTTGTCAATATAGTCCCCTCCTACATTTACACTCTTAGTCAGCGGTCGTGGAACACACGGATCCCTTCTTTGTCGAAGTCGGTGTCTTGAACCTCCAGAAAGTGGTCCACTGCAGTGGTGATTGATAAATTCGTGGCCTGGGTGGAAGGAGATGTTATTAACTTCAAACTTTCTACATAATCACTCAAAGAGTTGAACTGCTCGTGCACGTACCGAGACCTGTATAACTCATATCCTGCTATCATAGGGCCACGAACTTATCAATCACCCCTGCTGCGGACCACTCCAGGAGGTCCAAGTCGTTGACTTCTAGAAAGAAGTGTGTAAATGTAGGAGGGGAAGATGTTGAAAACTAAATGTGCTAGGTTTTCTAAAAGTGGCTCCTTCCACCTTATGCCACGAACTTATCAATCACCCCTTGTACATTAGCCTTCTCCTTAGTATCAAAACGTCTGAGTATATCACAATACCGACTTCCTGATCTCGCTTTTCTACATGTCCTCCTCCTTCGTAAACACCAATGAATGGGAAATATTAATTCATTCAGTCATTATCACGCGTGATAACTCGGGCTCCAGACATAATCTCCCTCCTTCGGCTTTGAGTGGCCCTTCCTCTCCCCAGTATACTGCTGTTTTCAGTGCATAAAATGCCCTGTGGTTTTCGTTGTCCCTCCTCACTGAGTATATTTCACTCGCCTGATTCACAGTGTTACTTGTTTCTTGCTTTCTGTATGTTTCTCCAAGACCCTGTTCAATTTCAGCTTTCTAAATTTTATATATCCTCACTTGTTATATGCTATATAAGTAAATGCAATATCTCTCATCATTCAAAGACCTACACATAACTGTCTTTCTCTACCTTCCTCACAGGGACAATAAAGTCCTGAATTCTAACCGGCTGCACTGTAAACGACTCACGCATGTCAGATATAGACTTACCAGTAACTTCGGCTCCAAGACTACTTTTTGCGATTCCTGCCCAAATCTGCTGTAATTTACATTCCCTAAATTCGCATTCGTCCACCTACAGGTACAGTCTCATCATTTTCAATAATCATCTGAAAACTTCCAGAAAAATAATCCTTAAATCTTTCCCAGTGAGCATCCAATCATTTCGCTAGGCGTATTTCCCAAGACGAAGTCAACTATTTCCCCCTCCCTGGTGGACTACCTGAATACTGTTTCAGGAAACCATTGTGGAAACACCTATCAAATAATGCACTATACAACCCTCATGTGATAAGGGAGTCGCAGTTATTCTGGGGTGATTATTCACACGCTACAGCTCTTTATGGCTTTATATCAGTCCATAACCTAAAGATATATCAGTTGCTGTCTGAAAGGTTTCAGAGATATCAAAGTTACGTTTAATATTGGAGAAATATATACAATATACATCCTGAAATGCTTTTTCTTCGCAACCATCCAGTAAAACAGAGGAGTGCCCCAAAGAATGAATGACAGTTGAATACAAGAAAACCAAAGTCCCCTTCCAACCCTCCAGCTCCGTTCCCTCCCGCGCGTAACCGGCAGCAAGCAACGACTCCCCTCCGTTCACCGGCAAAAGTAAGTATCGGCACCCACCACCAGGCGCTCAAGCGTGCAGCAAAATTAACAGCAAAGACACAGACTTGCAGTACTCCAAAGACCGCTTTTCACCCGGTATTCGACATACCACAGGCTCTCTCTCTCTCTCTCCCTAATAGAGGGGAAAGAGGTGTCTCCGTTTCATAGCAAGAGGGCAGACATAACAAACAACTGGCTGCTTTACAATGTTAAAATTCCGTTGCGTTGCTTTCTCCGAGCTCTGTGCCTAAAGGTCTCAGGTCTCTGGGCGCATATCCATAGATCGTTTGGCTCCCACAACACATCGGTCTGTCGGAACACCGATCTTCAATCCGCCCGTCTCCAGAGCCACGACATCCTTGGCCTCCGAAGGCGAACCTAACTCACAGGCTAAGCACCCAGCAGTCGTGAAACCCCGAGAGTACTTCCCATTCCCGCAAATAACCGACGTCAGCCATGTCCCATTCGCTCTCACTATCTCACTCTCCCGCTGTCTTTCTCTCGCACATTCTCTCTTTCCCTCTCACCCTCACGCTTCCCCTTGCGATGTTTCATTCTCTCGCTCTCCCTCGCGCTCATCCTCACTCTCATCTTCTCCCACACGACCTTTCCCTGGTGATTATTCTCGCGTCATTTCCCTGGTGCCGTTTACCTCCCGCGCTCTCCCTCTCGTGATTTCCCTCGCAGCCTCTTTCTCGCGATGTCTCATTCGTGCTCTCTCTCCCTCCTTCGCGCCCTCAGCCCTCGGGCTGTCTCCTTCTCCTGCTCACTCCCTCGCGATGGCTTCGTCTCTCTCACTCTCTCTCCTTCACTCTGTACCTCTATCAATATATAACTCATAGAGCTGTAAGCGCACGTAATGGCACTTAATCCTCAGTTGTGAAAATGTTAAAATTCTGTTCCATAAAGATAGTTAAAGGCGGCAGAGAGAAGCAGAACCGACAAGAACGGAAGAGAATGAAAAGACGGTGAAGGGAATAATCGGTTATGACGGAAGCAGGAGTGTTTGATACAGAAGAAAATATGTTCCAAGGTCAGGCACTTTCGTCAGAATCGGGACGCAGGCGAATCAGATTTAATTTAACAGGGCAACAGTGGTCAAAGGGGAGGTGGAAAGTAGATTTTTCTGGGATTGTCAGGCCAGTGATAACATAGGAATCAGCTGTAAACATGTTTTGAAGCACGAACGCAACACGGCAAAGAGTAAACAGTCGACAGGACTCTGATGAAAACTCCCGGCCCGAGACGTCGATAGTTTAGTCTTTTCTATAGCTACTGCTTGGCCTGCTGAGTTCCTCCAGCATTTTGGGTGTGGATAAGAGTAAACAGTCGATGTTTCGGGCCGAGACCCTTCATCAGGATCTGATTTTGTGTGTGTTGTTTTGTATTTTGATAATCTACAGATTTTCCCGTGTTTGTTTTGTTACTCTGTGCATCACATTGCTTCCATTGATCCACAAGCGGAGGTATAGTAATAGGAGGCTGAAGGCAGCTGAATTGTAACTCTTCACAGCGTTTATTTCTAACTTTTTATGAGATTCAAAATCAGGTTAATGGGGTATATCACCGCATTCTTTAGTTCCTCTCGGAATTTGCTCTGAGTCAGGGCGTAAATACACGTGTTGGTGCAGGAACTGAGAACCTGCAGCATTACCGATGCCTGTTGTATGAGGTAAAGGGGATCCGTGACAGATTTAAATGAAATCATTGCAATTCGTCTATAGATAGAAAATATCACCATTGTTCCCCACAACAATATGAAACTACCGGTTATGGTGAAGAGCAAAACGATGGATTTGCGTCGGTTCTCCATCTCCCGGTCCTTGTCATTCTCTCCACTCCTTTGTCCCCGGAGCCCCCTGCGGAGTCGACTGGCTACCAAAATCTGCCTGACAATTACAATATTGAACAGTAACATCAGAACGATAGGGACACAAGGGTTTAAAAGGCGGTGAAACACTTCAAATGCCGCCCATACGCGAGAGTTTATAAAGCTAGGCAGAGGTTTACAGTCCCAGGGAACACCATTAATTATTTCTCTGGGCCCGAATACAAAGCCCCAGGGGGCAGTCTCCAAACAGGCCAGCACACTCACTGTCCCGATAACCACAGCCGCCGTTCTCTCGGTGCAATATTTTGTCCTTAACTTCTCATAGCAAATAGCCACAAATCTATCGATGGTGAAGCCGACCGTCAACCAGACTGAGACCGCAGTGCTCGCAAACACCAACCATAGACCGAATTTGCAAACAGGAGTGAATCGCAGGAATGATCGGGGAAAATAAATCACAGCAGTCATCCTGAGCAGCGGATTCGAGATAACGACCAGGAGATCGGCCGCTGCCATTCCCACCAGGTAGCGAGTCACACTTTTGGAGAGACCGCACTTTCCCCGGGACAGGATCACAAGCGCTACCAAGTTCGCTGGAAGAGAACAGGGAACAGCAGGTTATGAAAATACCGACCAGAAGCCAATGCAGCCGTTCAACCCTTGCATACTGTTCATATTCTATACTTTATGTTCCGGGTCAAATTTGACCCGGCCCAAGAATCCCATCATAATAAGACCACAGATATATTTAGAATGTATAAAGAGCCAATCTGACATTAATAATTGGGTGATTAATCCTTCAATAATGGTTTAGAGATCTAAAATCCATTTCAATGGATACAGGTCAAATTTGACCCGGAACAGCCTCAATGCACAAACATTTGTAGCACCTGTACAAGAGTATATTTTTTAAAAAATATTTTCATTTTTGTGCATTTTGGGTCTCTTGAGGAAAGATCATCAAATTTCTGCTAAAAAAATGGCAAATGTCAAATCGTGTCAAATTTGACCCGAACAGTATGTAAGGGTTAAGGGGATCCTGTAATATTTCCGCTTTTTTGTTTCATTTAGCAGCGCAAGTGTCGAGAGAGGAAGCAGAGCTGGAGGAGAGAGAGAAGGAGGTTACACAGTAAAATAAAATCAATATGATTTGAATACGTATTGCTTACTAATAACCAGTTGTGGGCATGTGGTTAAGGCATTTTTCTAGCTCCTGAAGGTCGTGAGTTCGAGGCCCAACGTGTTGTGTCTTTGAGCAAGGCACTTAACCACACATTGCTCTGCGACGACACCGGTGCCAAGCTGTATGGGTCCTAATGCCCTTCCCTTGGACAACATTGGTGTCGTGGAGAGGGGAGACTTGCAGCATGGACAACTGCTGATCTTCCATACAACTTTGCCCAGGCCTGCGCCCTGGAGAGTGAAGACTTTCCATGCGCAGATCCATGGTCTCGCAAGACTAACGGATGCCTTTATTCCATGCTCTCGCAAGACTGATAACCAAATTGTAAAGTGACAGCGGAAAGCCAAAACTGGGTAACTGCCTCTTCAGAGTCAGTACTGGATAGGTAAATCAGAATATGTGGAAAAACAGTTAAAGTATCTTTCCTCGGAACTGTTCTCAGAGAGACCCCTGACAATAATTTTAACTGCTTTGTCTTTTCATACAAGCTGCTTGAGGTTTACTGTTTCCGGCATTCCTATTCCACCATTTGCCACCTCACTGACTTTCCAACACAACATTGACTGATTCCAACAGATACAGCGCAGTCTGACACAACCTCGCAGACAGACATGACGACTCCCACTGAATCCATCACCGGGAGGCCTGGGAGAGGAACTCAACATCCAACAGCAAAGTCGCAACTATATTCAGATGTCTGTAACGGTATCTGTTGTACACATAATAGAATATATTTCACAGTATTGAGAAATGTGAAGAACTACGTCTGTTGCGGTGAATCGTTCAGTAATTATCTCTTTAGGTTAACCATGAACTGCTTTATACAATTCAGATAATCAACTGGTATGATCTTCGCGGGCAGTAAATCACAATATTTGCAAATTCAGTGCAGCTGCTACAAAACCTAAAGCACAGAGACTCGAACGTCCCGTTATTGATCACAACCCGCTGGAAGAACGCTTACCGACCCTCACAGTTCCACACATGTTGCTGGATTCACGAATATCCTGCAGCGTGTGTTTTTAGATCCTGATCCCAGAATCCGGAGTCCCGGTGTTTCCATGCCAGACCTGAAATGGGGAATACTGGAACTGGAATGTGGCAGCGACAGGAACAATCAAAACACTGGAATGAAACTTCAACTCCACTCCCTCCCCCGACCACGAGAGCTGTCACTGCCGCTTACCGGGAATTCCAAAGGCTGAAATAAATGGATAGTAAATGCCTTGTATCCGCCATATGACTAGATACTCCATATCCGTAAGTATCTGCGATTTCTGTTGTTCCTGAATTCACAGCGACGGCAGACACTGAGCTGATGCTTCACACGGCCCTGATTTATACAGAGGATCAGTCTCCAGAGATACGTTTATGCACCTCACTAATTTTCTCAGTTACAGTTACAGTTATAGTTACTTAAACAGCACTTTAATTCAACAACACGGTGACGTTCAGAGACTAAGGATGATAAGAAATGTTGCATTTAGTTAATAGATAAGAGAAGTTATATCAGATTCAGGAAGGTGAAATTGGACAGCTTCTTAGAGGAACACACAGGGAGCAAGAAACAAGTGACCCTGTGTATCAGGAGAGTGAAGAGTAACCAGGATATGTCATCAGTGAGGAAGATCACAGAGAATACCGAGGCATACAAACAGAGAGGTGATAGAGGGACTCTCCAAAAGTATTAAAATGGGTAAATATTTTGTGGGATTTGGTCCATTGGGGTTCACAGACCACATGCAGCAAACAAACAGTTTGAGCTGCCATCATGGTCAACACACGCACAGCGAGCTGTGGGAACTGTTCATGTGCCATATTGTTCACTGTTTAGGCAATGATTTGAGACCCGGTGAGCAAACGATCAAAGGGGCCAAGGGGCTTGTGATTAAGTTCTTATTTCAAAACTAGTTGTGGTTCTCATCTGGGACATACAGCCGGCAGGAGTGGTGGAGACAACCAGTCAAATTGTTCAAAGAGTATAGGTCCTTATGGAAAATAACGCTGCCGAGCTGTGGAAAGAGAATGAAGAAAGGGACAGTGGGAATGTTGTACTCCAGACTTGATGGTCTGTAGTATCGACGTGATACGTTGAATAGTGTCAGCTCTCCCACTATGATCCTGTGCCCACTGAAGTTCTGCAAGTCCCAATCTATCTCCAGCAAACTTCTAAATTACCTGGGTGTACAAGGTATTTTTTCTGAAACAAGGACATGCCTGTAAAAACACTGGCAATGCATACCAAGCACACAGAAATGCCAGAGCTCAGCCTTGGCCAGTGAGACTCTAATGCAAGAACAGGGATTACTGATGACTCAGAGGTGGACAGAATGGAGGAACAAAGACCCCCAACAACCCCAGCACTGATCTCTGGTGCCACAGATTTGCAGTACTAGCCCATTTGCTGTGCAGATGAAGACATGAACGGCACTTCATTGTACTGTAAACTCTCAGCCGAACACAGGCCATACTCATCCCACTGTGTACACGAGACACCAGCAACACTGGGAGAACACGGACCTCTACAAACCAGCTCTGGACTGCATGGGCACTGCCTAGTATAACTCCAACGATGCAGAGCCAGGAAGTGGACAATGTGAAACCAAACACAGTACTGGAGGAAAACAAACTGCTTCAACTCAGCATGGTGAGGAAGGGGAGAGGGTAACTCTGGTATAAACATACAGTGAATGTGAGATCATACAAGAGCAGTCAGAAGTGGACTACCGAGACACATAGACCAGTATACACTCAGCACTGTCCTTCACCATTAAACACTAGCACTACCCCAGGACTTAAAGAACAAAGACCTGTACAACCCCGACACTGGACTGCAATCCATAGACACCATTAATCATTTTCCAAAGCTTGCTTTTTAAAAAAAAAATGCCAGAAGAGGAAAGACGACGAGGAATGTTGGCAAGTTATGGAAAGTTGTAAAAGCAACAGAGTAGTCTGTGACTGCAATTTCCCAAATATTGACAGGGATCCTTAGTTTTGTGGCTGAGATGAGCAGAATTTGTTGGCATCCTGCAAAGATTTAACCGCATTTACAGCCTATACAATTCATGTTTTTTTGCAGATTTAGCATGTCATCTAAATCGTTGAAAGATTTCTATTGATATACAGTGAAGAATACCCTGACTGGCTGTCTCGTGGTCTGGTATGAAAACTCTTGAATGGATTGGCCAAAGAAAGGTTGTCCAGCACAATTCACCTACAAGGAGTGGTAGCAGCAAAGATACAGAGGAGGCAGATTTTGGAAAGGTGCAAAAATAACAGGGTTGTTTTCATGGGTGACTTTAACTTCCCTAATATTGATTGGCACCTATTCAGTTCCAAGGGGTTTAGGTGGGACAGAGTTTGTTAAGTGTGTCCAGGATGGATCCCTGTCACAGTTTGTGGACAGGCCGACCGGGGGAATGCCTACTAGATCTAGTGCTAGGTAACGAACCGGGTCAGGTCACAGATCTCTCAGTGGGTGAGCATCTGGTGGACAGTGACCACCGCTCCCTGGCCTTTAGCACTATCATAGAAAAGGATAAAATCAGAGAGGACAGGAAATTTTAATTGGGGAAGGGCAAATTATGAGGCTATAAGGCTAGAACTTGCGTTGTGAATTGGGATGATGTTTTTGCAGGGAAATGTACTATGGACATGTGGTCCATGTTTAGAGATGTCTTGCGGGATGTAAGGGATAAATTTGTCCCGGTGATGAAGATAAAGAATGGTAGGGTGAAGGAACCATGGGTGACAAGTGAGGTGGAAAATCTAGTCAGGAGGAAGAAGGCAGCATACATGAGGCTTAGGAAGCAAGGATCAGATGGGTCTATTGAGGAATATAGGGAAGCAAGAAAGGAGCTTAAGAAGGGGCTGAGAAGAGCAAGAAGGGGGCATGAGAAGGTCTTGGCGAGTAGGGTAAAGGAAAACCCCAAGGCATTCTTCAATTATGTGAAGAAAAAAAAGATGACAGGAGTGAAGGTAGGACCGATTAGAGATAAAGGTGGGAAGATGTGCCTGGAGGCTGTGGAAGTGAGCGAGCTCCTCAATGGACTGCAAAGGATGGGGCGCAGGAGGATAGCTGCAAGGTGATGGGTGAAGTCAAGTGGTAAGGGATGGAGATGAAGGAATATGATAGGAGAGGAGAGTGGACCATAGGAGAAAGGGAAAGAAGAGGGGATCTTAGGGGGAAGGGTGATAGACTGATGAGAAGAGGATTTGAAGGAGGGGATTGGATATTCATGCCATCAGGTTGGCAGGTACGCAGACGGAATATAAGGACTTGCTCCCTCCACCCTGAGGGCGGCACCATCTAGGCACATGGACCGACATGTCGTAATGGGAATGGGAATCCGAATTGAAACGCCTGGCCACTGGGAAATTCCGCTTTCTGGGGGATGGAGCAGAGGTGCTCGACGAAGAGGTCCTTCGGTTTACATCGGGTCTCCCCACTGCAGAGGAGGCCTTAGCGGGAACATCGGGCACAATAGACGACCCCAGCAGATTCGCAGGTGAAGTGTTGCCTCACCTGTTAGGGCTGTTTGGGGCCCTGAATGGAGGTGAATGGACAGGTGTCGCGTTATTGATACCTGCCGGGAGCAATATTTTTTCTTACTTAATTTAATGTTATATATATTGTAATTTATAGTTTTTATTCTGTATTGCATTGTACTGCTGCTGCAAAGACAACAAATTTCACAACTTATGCTGGTGATATTAAACCTGATTCTGACTGTAGTAATATTACTATTTCGGAATGATGCTAGTTTTCAAATGACTTTTTGAAGTATTAGCTCCGCCATTGATGGTCTCAAGCCCGGCTGTGAACGAGGAAAGTTGGACTGGGGGCTAGCAACCTCATCCCGTAAAAGCCCAGAGCTGCAGAAACACCAACAGCAGCGCCGAGGACCTCATCCCTGGGAGAGGAAGGGTCTTCGAAGATGGGCTGCACCCGGGGACAGCTTGGAAGACTGGCCCAGGGCAGAGGGCTCTGGTGAGCAGCTTTCAGCGGACAATGCCCCTGTAGGAGGGATGGTAACTAAGTACGTTTTTAAAACATTAATATTGATCATTTATCAAATAGGTTTTCTAAAATGTTTCATCATTTCAATCTGTCTCTTATCATGGACTGTTTGTCCCACTCCCATCAGGGAGGAGGCTACTTAGCATCCACGCCAGGACCACCAGACTCAAAAACAGTTCCTTTCCCCAAGCGGTAAGGTTGAGCAACATCTCCACCTACTAATCCACCTTTCCACACACCCAACCACCACTACTCTATCTATCCCAATGTGCGGAGAGAGAGGACCAAATCGAGCAAACTTTCAAAGTAAGCAAATAGCATTTCAATCTGAAGTGAGTCTTTAGCCAAAAAGCCCAGAGCGGCTTCGGCTGCAGTTCAGCACATGGGAATAAAACATTGCGGAGCCCGCAGACACGAGGCCCGATTGGCCTTGCAACTGCACGTTTCGACCCTCCACTCAGCCTCGCCTTCGCTCACCTCTTCGTGGTTTGCAGTGATCATTTACCATAATACTTTTACCGTAAAATGTTATTAATAAAGTATCTAGTTGTATTTTTTTTTGCTTTGGAAACGGCCATTAAGTTGCCACTCTCCGTCAATAGCGCCATCTTCAACCGGAGGTCAGATTTTCAATTAACCAATCTTGTTATGCTTCTATTAATAGCAGAATAACAATACAGGCCAGTAAGCAATAGAAATCGTCCCCTCTTCCTTTAAAACGTCCATAATTATTGATATTAATCTATTAGTCGGTGTTAATCTCTTCTCAAAATCAGCCTGGCATGCAAGAAAATGCCACCCTGGATAAATGATAACTTTAGGTGTAAGATTCTCCAACCGAGCTGGAGCCTGTTTGCCGATCTTCATTTGTCACCTGTACATCGAAACAGTGAAATGCGTCACTTGCGTCAACCAGGTTCTGATTTGGGGGGGAGGGGGCAGTCCTCAAGGATCGCCACTCATCTGACGCCAATCTGGCGTGCCCACAGCGTACTAAACCAGGAAACAGACAGAAAGCGACGTTGGAACTCAGCAGGTCTGGCAGCGTTGATGGAAGAGAGTAAACAGTCAACTCTTCAGGCGAAACTCTTCATTAGGAGTGGAAAGGAAGGGGAGAAGCAGTCAGAATCATAGTCATAGTCATAGTTTATTCAATAGACAATAGACAATAGGTGCAGAAGTAGACCATTCGGCCCTTCGAACCTGCACCGCCATTCTGAGATCATGGCTGATCATCTACTATCAATACCCGGTTCCTGCCTTGTCCCCATAACCCTTGATTCCCCTATCCATAAGATACCTAGCTAGCTCCTTCTTGAAAGCATCCAGAGAATTGGCCTCCACTGCCTTCTGAGGCAGCGCGTTCCACACCTCCACAACTCTCTGGGAGAAGAAGTTCCTCCTCAACTCTGTCCTAAATGACCTACCCCTTATTCTTAAACCATGCCCTCTGGTACTGGACTCTCCCAGCATCTGGAACATATTTCCTGCCTCTATCTTGTCCAATCCCTTAATAATCTTATATGTCTCAATCAGATCCCCCCTCAATCTCCTTAATTCCAGCGTGTACAAGCCCAGTCTCTCTAACCTCTCTGCGTAAGACAGTCCGGACATCCCAGGAATTAACCTAGTGAACCTACGCTGCACCTCCTCCACAGCCAGGATGTACTTCCTTAACCCTGGAGACCAAAACTGCACACAATACTCCAGGTGTGGTCTCACCAGGGCCCTGTACAAAGGCAAAAGGGTTTCCTTGCTCTTGTACTCAATTCCCTTTGTAATAAAGGCCAACATTCCATTAGCCTTCTTCACTGCCTGCTGCACTTGCTCATTCACCTTCAGAGACTGATGAACAAGTACTCCTAGATCTCTTTGTATTTCTCCCTTACCTAACTCCACACCGTTGAGAAAATAATCTGCCTTCCTGTTCTTGCTCCCAAAGTGAATAACCTCACACTTATTCACATTAAACGCCATCTGCCAAGTTTCTGCCCATTCACCCAGCCTATCCAAGTCACCTTGAATTCTCCTAATATCCTCATCACATGTCACACTGCCACCCAGCTTAGTATCATCAGCCAACTTGCTGATGTTATTCACAATGCCTTCTCTAAATCATTGACGTAAATCGTAAACAGCTGTGGTCCCAATACCGAGCCCTGTGGCACCCCACTAGTCACCACTTACCATTCCAAGAAACACCCATTCACTGCTACCCTTTGCTTTCTATCTGCCAACCAGTTTCCTATCCATGTCAATATCCTCCCCCCAATGCCATGAGCTCTGATTTTACCCACCAATCTCCTAGGTGGTACTTTATCGAATGCCTTCTGAAAGTCAAGGTACACCACATTCACTGGATCTCCCGTGTCTATCTTCCTGGTTACATCCTCGAAAAACTCCAATAGATTAGTCAAGCATGATTTGCCCTTGGTAAATCCGTGCTGGCTTGGTCCAATCCTATCACTGCTATCAAGATATGCCGCTATTTCATCTTTAATAATGGACTCTAGCATCTTCCCCACTGCTGATGTTAGACTAACAGAGCGATAGTTCTCTGTTTTCTCCTTCCCTCCTTTCTTAAAAAGTGGGATAACATTAGCCATTCGCCAATCCTCAGGAACTGATCCTGAATCTAAGGAACATTGGAAAATGATCACCAATGCATCCGCAATTTCCAGAGCCACCTCCTTTAGTACCCTAGGATGCAGACCATCTGGACCTGGGGATTTGTTAGCCTTCAGTCCCATCAGTCTACTCATCACCATTTCCTTCCTAATGTCAATCTGTTTCAGTTCCTCTGTTACCCTATGTCCTTGGCCCATCCATACCTCTGGGAGATTGCTTGTGTCTTCCCTAGTGAAGACAGATCCAAAGTACCTATTAAGTTCGTCTGCCATTTCTCTGTTTCCCAAAACAATTTCTCCCAATTCATTCTTCAAGGGCCCGACATTGTTCTTAACTATCTTCCTTCTCTTCACATACCTAAAAAAACTTTTGCTAGCCTCCTTTATATTCCTAGCTAGCTTGCGTTCATACCTCATTTTTTCTCCCCGTGTTGCCTTTTTAGTTAAGTTCTGTTGCTCCTTAAAAACTTCCCAATCATCCGTCTTCCCACTCACCTTAGCTCTGTTATACATCATCCCGGGGGAAACTGGTTTTTGTTACAGTTGCTCCATAAATAATAAATAGTAATAGAACCATAAATAGTTAAATAGTAATATGTAAATTATGCCAGTAAATTATGAAATAAGTCCAGGGCCAGTCTATTGGCTCAGGATGTCTGACCCTCCAAGGGAGGAGTTGTAAAGTTTGATGGCCACAGGCAGGAATGACTTCCTATGACGCTCAGTGTTGCATCTCGGTGGAATGAGTCTCTGGCTGAATGTACTCCTGTGCCCAACCAGTACATTATGTAGTGGATGGGAGACATTGACCAAGATGGCATGCAACTTGGACAGCATCCTCTTTTCAGACACCACCGTCAGAGAGTCCAGTTCCATCCCCACAACATCACTGGCCTTACAAATGAGTTTGTTGATTCTGTTGGTTTCTGCCACCCTCAGCCTGCTGCCCCAGCACACAACAGCAAACATGATAGCACTGTCCACCACAGACTCGTAGAACATCCTCAGCATCGTCCGGCAGATGTTAAAGAACCTCAGTCTCCTCAGGAAATAGAGACGGCTCCGATCCTTCTTGTAGATAGCCTCAGTGTTCTTTGACCAGTCCAGTTTATTGTCAATTCGTATCCCCAAGTATTTGTAATCCTCCACCATGTCCACACTGACCCCCTGGATGGAAACAGGGGTCACCGGTACCTTAGATCTCCTCAGGTCTACCACCAGCTCCTTAGTATTTTTCACATTAAGCTGCAGATAATTCTGCTCACACCATGTGACAAAGTTTCCTACCATAGCCCTGTACTCAGCCTCATCTCAATGAAAAGGTGCTGGGTGTGTGGAGGCGGATAGCTAGAATGTGATGGGTGAAGCAAGGTGAGTGGGAGAGGAAAAGGGCTGGAGAGGAAGGAATTTGATAGGAGGGGAGAGCGGACTGTAGGAGAAAGGGAAGGAGCGGGGGCACCCAGGGCGGTGGTGATAGGCAGGTGAGAAGAGATAAAAGACCAGAATGAGGAATAGAGAAAGAAGGGAGGTGGAGGAATTTCTTTTTTTCCGGAAGGAGAGATTGATATTCATGTCATCAGGTTGGAGGCTACGCAGACAGAATATAAAGTGTTGCTCCTCCACCCTTGAGAGCGGCCTCATCCTGCAAAAGAGGAGGCCGTGAACCAACACATTGGAACAGGAATGGGAATCGGAATTAAAATATTTGGCCAGCAGGAAGTCCCACTTGCGGCAGAAGGAACGGAGGAGCCCGAATGAAGTGGTCCTCAATTTACAACGGGTTTCAACAATGTAGAGCAGGCGGCATTGGGCGCGGCAGATACAGCAGACAACCTCGCCCTACTAACGCAAATCTGTACGTCTTTTGAGAGTGGGCGGAAACCGGAGCACCAGGAGAGCAGACAGCGGCGGGAAGTTAACCTGGGTAGCGAGCTCTATATACTAGTGTCCCTCCCACCGTGCACGTCATGACCGCGCGTCACCGAGCAGGTCACTGAACCCATTAATAAAATGGGCATTTTCAGCCGTACCCCTGTCCCGATGGTCGACGTGAACTGGGAGTGCTCGTACACCCACCCGCAGGTGCACGCCTGTGAGTCAGGTGGGCTCCCGTTGCCCTGCACCTCTTTGGCGCCCAGCAGATGACACTGCGGGAGGTGTACATGCGGCACTTGTCCGACCTCCCTTCCCAGTCCATGGGCTGGAACACCTGGAGAATCTTCTCCCTCCGAGGTTTCTCAATCACTTTAAGTTAACTCGAACATAGTCTCCCAGCCGCACCCAGCACCCCGGTTCTGAGGGACGGCAAGGGTGAAGTTCTGGAGGAGGCTGTCGCTGGCCAGGAATAACGTCGGGACTGTCATCAGGAAAATCTGGATGGATTCGAACTTCCAAGCAACACACACAAAAAAAATGCTGGTGAATGCAGCAAGCCAGGCAGCATCTATAGGAAGAGGAACAGTCGACGTTTCGGGCCGAGACCCATCGTCAGGACGTTGCGGCTCGAAACTTCCCATGACTTCCAACGATCTCCAAGATATCGGCGAACCCCATGGTTGCACGTGACCTATGGAAGGATGCTTAATGAAAGGGGGACTGTGCATAATGAGGCCGATCACTTACAGTGTATCTTTGACGAACCTGAAAGTCGCTGATTAACTACAGTCAAGAATAGGTGATGGATAAATTCCCTTTGAACTCTGAAGTCCAAACCATCGAGAAGTTCTCGGTCAAAGGTGTAACCAACACTATCCCTGTTTATCCATTCGAAAGACGCCGTTTTTAATTACCTACCTGGAAGTATTTGCCTCAAAGCATAGTTCATTTTTTAATGGAATATTAAGTTTTGCCACCATTCTGGAAGAAAGAGGCCTTTTTTGACATTAAGATTCAAGTTTATTCATCAACATTCAAGGTAAATATTATCACAAAAGTACATCAAGATTCATTTTCTTGCGGGCATACTCAGCAAATCTATAGAATAGTAAGTATAACAGGATCAATGAAAGAGTGCAGAAGGCAACAAATTGTGCAAATGCAGATGTAAATAATTAGCAATAGATAATGAGAACATAAGATAGTGAGAAAAAGAGTCCTTAAAGTGAGATTATTGGTTGTGGGAGCATCTCAATAGATGGGCAAGGGAGTGTAGTTTGAAACGTAGAAATATAGAAAATCTACAGCACAATACAGGTTCCTCGGCCCACATTGCAGTGCCGAACATGTACTTAATTAGAAATTACCTAAGGTTGCCCACAGCCCTCTATTTTTCTGAGCTCCATGTACCTATCCAGGAGTCCTTTTAAAGACCCAATCATATCTGCCTCCACCACCCTCACTTGCAGCAGATTCCACGCACATTCCACTCGCTGCGTAAAAAAATACCCCTGACATCTCCTCTGTAGTTACTTCCAAGCACCTTAAAATCGTGCGCTCTCGTGTCAGCCATTTCAACCCTGGGGAAAAGCTTCTGACTATGCACCCAATGAATAGTTATCCCATTTTAATTCAGAGCCTGATGGTTGAGCTGTTCTTGAACCTGGCGGTGTGAGTCCTGAGGCTCCTGTACCTTCTACCTGATGGCAGCAGTGAGAAGAGAGCATGGCCAAGGTGGTGGGTGCTGCTTTCCTGTGACACTTTTTCATGTAGATATGCTCAAGGGTTGGGAGAGCTTTACCCGTAATGTACTGGGCCAGATCCACTACCTTTTGGAGGATTTTCCGTTCAAAGGCGTTGGTGTTTCAATACGATTGAAAGAGCGCAGAGAAAATTTGCAAGGATGTTACCGGGACTTGAGGACCTGAGTTATCGGGAAATGTTGAATGCGGTGGGACGTTATTTCGTGAAGCATAGGAGAATGGGGAGAAGATTGATCAAGGTATACAATATTATGCAAGCATGTCTTTTACATTGATACTCCACATTTCACTGCATCTTGTGATATTCTTGACAAATGAACCAACCTCAGTTTAAAATGTTATCTTGCACTACTTCTGAAAGTTGTGTTTTGGAGCTGTGTGTCATCGTCCCTGTACATAAACATACTTGTGGATGTGACAATGAACTTGACTTCGACTTTGAGTGGAAGGGCGTAACATGAGTGAGATTGAGATGCCGTGCCTCAGGGAGATAAGGGAGGGGATGGGACTGATGACATTGCCCCAAAGTTCAAAGTGCATTTATGTAAACTTTAAACATACATTGATCATTAATGCACTTTGAACTTGAGATTCAACTTCTTGCAAACCTCCAGAAAATAAAGAACAAATTGTGTAAACAATTTTTGAAATGTAAGTGAATAGAACACAAAACATGAACTGCAGTGTCCCCTGAAAGTGAGTGTACAGCCAGAGTCAGCTCAAGGCTGAGGGGAGAGAAGGTGGCCACAGGCTACAGCGATGAAGCAGTACTGAGGGCACTGATCTTACTTCCGAGGCGCCTAGGGGGTGACTGGAGTAGCAGCAGTACTCTCAATGGATACTATATAACCATATAGTCATAGTCATACTTTATTGATCCCGGGGGAAATTGGTTTTCGTTACAGTTGCACCATAAATAATAAATAGTAATAGAACCCTAAATACTTAAATAGTAATATGTAAATTATGAAATAAGTCCAGGACCAGCCTATTGGCTCAGGGTGTCTGACCCTCCAAGGGAGGAGTTGTAAAGTTTGTTGGCCACAGGCAGGAAAGACTTCCTATGACGCTCTGTGCTGCATCTCAGTGGAATGAGTCTCTGGCTGAATGTACTCCTGTGCCCACCCAGTACATTATGTAGTGGATGGGAGACATTGTCCAAGATGGCATGCAACTTGGACAGCATCCTCTTTTCAGACACCACCGTCAGAGAGTCCAGTTCCATCCCCACAACATCACTGGCCTTACAAATGAGTTTGTTGATTCTGTTGGTGTCTGCTACCCTCAGCCTGCTGCCCCAGCACACAACAGCAAACATGACCGCACCATTATATAACCATGATATAACCATTAAAGCATGGAAACAGGCCATCTCAGCCCATCTCTTCCTCTCACCTAGTCCCACCGACCTGCACTCAGTCCATAACCCTCCATTCCTTTCCTGTCCATATAGCTGTCCAATTTAACTTCAAATGACAACATCGAACCTGCCTTAACCACTTCTGCTGTGAGACATACAATCAATCTACCCATACAGGCTAACCTACCTATTTATTGGGAGGTGGGGTGGAGATACGGTCCCTACCAAAGGAGGTGTAAGGCATCCCTTCCTTCCCCTAGCCTGCAGATCACCCTTGGACAATGTGTAGCACCTGTTTAGTCATCCGATCAGGATCATGTGAAGCCGTGGGAGCAGGTGGTGGATGGTCGTATGAGCGCTGTAAACACGCGCTAAGTTGAACTGAACTGAACTGAACAGGACAGAACATTGGAGACTGATTCAATGACTCTGCGGTTCGATGTTTTATCTTTACTGTCTTTCACTCATTTGTTTCCTTTTTGCGCGATTTGTTCAGTTTTTGTGCATTTGGTTTCCGAGGTTTTCTTTGAACGGGCTCCAGGGTGTTTAGGACCATAAAAACACAGAAATCCAACAGCACAATACAGGTCCTTCGGCCCAAAAAGTTGTGCCGAACATGTCCCTACGTCTGAAAATACTAACCTTACACATATCCCTCTAATTTCCCAATGTTTTTCTATTTTTCTATGTTCCTTTGTTTTGTGGCTGTCTGTGGGGAAGACGAATCTCGGGGTTGTGCAGGGCATTCGTACTTTGATAAAAAATATACTTTGCTTTATGATATGACCTGAATGGATCATGTGCAACAAATTTTTCACTGCACCTTAGTGTGTGTGACAATCGCAAACCAATTTTTCAATGTGCTCAGAACAGAGGGATGTGGATGCTGTGCAGTCAGAAGGGATTCGTTTCGTTTGATGTTCCAATTACTAATTATTTAACTGGAGTGTGGGAAATCTCTGGAATTCGTTGCCACGGGTGGCTGTGGAGGTCAGATCATTGGGTATACAGTGTTTCGAGCAGGGGTTGATAGGTTTTGAGGATGTGATTAAACACATTTATGAAAGAAAAGCAGTAGATGTAGTGTACATGTAATTGGATTTAGGCAAGGCATTTGATAAGGTACCCCATGCAAGGCTCATTCAGAAAGTAAGGAGGCATCGGATCCAAGGGGACATGACTTTATGGATACAGAATTGGCTTGCCCACAGCAGTCAAAGAATGGTTGTAGAAGGGTCATATTCTGCATGGAGGTAGGTGACCAGTGGTGTGCCTCAGGGATCTCTGCTGGGACCCTTACTCTTCGTGATTTTTATAAATGTCCTGGATAAGGAAGTGGAGGGATGGGTTAGTAAATTTGCTGATGGCACAAAGGTTGAGGGTGTTGTGGATAGAGTGGAGGGATGTCAAAGGTTACAGCGGGACATTGATAGGATACAAAACTGGGCTGAGAAGTGGACAAATGGAGTTCAAAACAGATAAGTGTGAAGTTGTTCATTTTGGTCGGTCAAATATTATGACAGAATATACTATTAATGGTAAGACTCTTGGCAGTGTGGAGGATCAGGGGTATCGTAGGGTCCGAGTCCATAGGACACTCAAAGCAGCTGCGCAGGTTGACTCTGTGGGTAAGAAGGCATACGGTGCATTGGCCTTCATCAATCGTGGAATTGAGTTTAAGAGCCGAGAGGTAATGTTGCAGCTATATAGGACCCTGGTCAGACCCCACTTGGAGTACTGTGCTCAGTTCTGGTTGCCTCACTACAGGAAGGATGTGGAAACCATAGAAAGGGTGCAGAGGAGATTTACAAGGATGTCACCTGGATTGGGGAGCATGCATTATGAGAATAGGTTGAGTGAACTCGGCCTTTTCTCCTTGGAGCGACGGAGGATGAGAGGTGACCTGATAGAGGTGTATAAGATGATAAGAGGCATTGATCGTGTGGATAGTCAGAGTCTTTTTCCCAGGGCTGAAATGGTTGCCACAAGAGGGCACAGGTTTAAGGTGCTGGGGAGTAGGTACAGAGGAGAAGTGAGGGGTAAGTTTCTTACGCAGAGAGTGTTGAGTGCGTGGAATGGGCTGCCGGTAACAGTGGTGGAGGCGGATACGATAGGGTCTTTTAAGAAACTTTTGCGTAGGTACATGGAGCTTAGAAAAATAGAGAGCTCTGGGTAACCCTAGTAACTTCTAAGGTATGGATATGTTTGGCACAACTTTGTGGGCCGAAGGGCCTGTAATGTGCTGTAGGTTTTCTATGTTTCTATGTTTCTATGTTCTTGGTTAGTCAGGTTGTCAAAGGTTACAGGCAGAAGGGATGAGATTCGGGTAGAGAGGGCTAATAAATTGGCCATGATGGGATGGTTGAGCAGACGATTGGCTGAATGGCCTGATTCTGCTCCTCTGGCTTATGGTCTGATGTCGAAAGACAGCAAAAGAGTCAGTGGTCTGGCTGGGACTTCAGAGAAGGACAGCGGAGAGGACTGATTGGATTGATCCAGTAGGGAGCTAGCACAAAGCCGAAGCAGAATGGCCTCCAGCGAAGGTGGAACTGACAGGTGGGAAAAAGCATCTCACTCCCCGTCTGAAAAAGGTGTCCACAAGGACATATTTTTTTGGAATTATTCTGAGTCAACTGGGGCCATGAAAGCCGGCGCCATGGTTAAGGGTCACTGAGTCAGCAGGGAGCAAAAGATAAACTTTGACCCTCCCACTTCAAAGCCGCTCAGTTCACAGTGTATTCTGTTAACGGAGAAGTTAAACATCATTGTAACTCACAGAGATTAAAACCTCAGTCCAGCAACGGCCTGCCCTGGGGTCGGAGGGCTGTGTGTGTGCGAGAATGCGTAGGTGGTTGTGAAGGAGGAAAATGGTTTGCTTTGCCTTTGTTTTGCTGTGTTCTGCGTTTTCGGTGTTCTGCCTGGGATGATGGTTCTGGGAAGTACGCTGGTACTCGTGAGCTGCCCCCGGCACACCCTTGAGTTTGCCGTTAATTTTAATGCTGCATTTCGCTGCATGTTTCAATGTACACCTGGTAAATTAATCAACGTGAATCTGAACACAAGAGAATCGACAGACGCTGGAAATCCAGAGCAACGCACGCAAAACGCTGGAGGAACTCAGCATCTATGGAAACGACTGACATTTATGTCTGAGACCCTTCTGCTGGACGGGAAAGGAAAGGGAGAAATGAAGAGCGGATGTTTTGGTCCGAGAACCTTCAACCGTTTATTCGTCTCCATTGATGTCATCACAGGCACAAAACTCCTCACCTTCGAGAACACCTTCAAAGCCCAGTTCCTCAAGAAGGCGGCATCCACCATGAAGAAACCTCACCACCCAGGACATGCCTTCTTCTCTTTAATACCATCAGGGATGAGGTAAGGGAGCCTCAACCCCCAGTCAAAACTTCAGGAACAGCTTCTTCCCCTTTGCCATCAGATTTCCGAGCTATGAACCGATGAAACTCACCATCATTTATATAGAGTGGAGTCGACCCCTCCTGTCCTTTGGGCCGCGCCGCTCAGTAACCCCCAATTTCACCCTTGCCTAATCATGGGACAATTTACAATCACCAATTAAACTACCAATCGTTAACCCTTAGGGCTGTGGGAGGGAACCAGAGCACCAGGAGGAAACCCACACAGTCATGGGGAGAACGTTTAAACTTCTTACAGACAGCGTTGGGAATTGTCCCTGGTTACCTGTACTGTAAAGTGTTGTGCTAGCCTCTACAATACAGTGCCACCCGACATAAACACAAGAGAGTTTGCAGATGCTGGAAATCCAGAGGAACACACGCAAAATGCTGGAAGGATTCATCATTTGGAAACGAATGAAGAGTCAATATTTTTGGCCTAGATCCTTCTTCAAGACTCTCAGCCGGAAACACCGACCGTTCGTTCTCCTTCATAGATGTTGTTTGACCTGCTGACGTCCTCCAGCATTTTGTGTGTGAATCTGATTTGACATGAATCTGGTCTTTTTACATTTCCATCAAAGCCCTCTCTGCCTTTTAACATTTCCGTCATAGTCATGAAAATCTCAAGTTCAACGTCACTTCAGAGAAATTAGAGCCACAGTTCCTTTTATTGATTGTTTTATGAGATAATCTCCGTGCACATCCACATCACAACATCCGAAACAGAAGGGGGAACTGTCCGGCGTGTCCAGTCAATACCATTTTGGCTGACCTGCCTTTAAGTGGCCACAGGGTGCGACGGAATCTGGATAGGGTGTGCTTCAACTTTCTGTGTCAGGAGCAACGCATGAGCTTCCTGCAGTGTGATATCTTCATTCCTCAATTTGCTGGCTCTTCTCTTCATGGCTCTAAACAGAGAAAGAAAAATAACCTGCTCATTACGACTATCACATATCTCACCCATCACTAAGTTCCCTCACCACCCCGGACATGACCTCTTCTCATTGCTACCATCGGGGCGGAGGTACAGGAGCCTGAAGACACACACTAAAAGTTTTAGGAACAGCATCTTCCCCTCCATCCCCTGGATCTCCTGTGCACCTTCTCCAGTCTCTCATCATAACCAAACCTTTCCATCCGAGGAAATATCTTGATGAATCTCCTCTGCACCCTGTCCCGTGTCTCCCCATAACTGAACCACTCCATCCCAGCGAATATCTTGGTCAATCTCCTCGGCACCCTCTACGGTCTCTCATCATTACTGAACCTCTCCACACGAGGGAATATCTTGGTGAATCTCTCTTGTACCCTCTCCGGCTCGAGCACATCTCTCCCACCGAGCGGAGACCCAGAAACGCACCGTTTCTGTTGGCCTTGGTGTTTTGGGAACCCCAGTCAGCACGCGACAGACACAAACCTGTTCTCTACATCTCCGATCATTTCTGGTAACGGCATGTTCCGTGTCTCCAGAAGGAAGGAGGCAGTTATTCCTGCGATTACAGCCAATCCGCCATATATCGTAGACGGCAAAAAGGGGATGTAATCGCCACTTATTTTTATGATGGGTGCCACCACTGCGCCCATCCGGGCCATGGAACTTCCGAGCCCTAATCCCGTCTGCCTGTTGGAGAGGGCACAGAGAAACAGAATTATTTTTTATCAGATATGGAAGATCTTAAGGCAGGATCTCTGTGGTCTGTGGCAACATCCACTGGCCCTTTGGCAGTTAGGGGAGTTGTTGGCAGGGAATAGCTCCTCCATCACAGATTGTTGAGGAAGTGCATTCCTTTTCCGAGGCTCACTTCTCCTCAGACCCGTGCAGTAATCAGTGTCCTCAACCAGCTGCAGATAGGCAAGTCCCCGGGGTTGGATGGGTTGACGGTCGAATTTCTCCGGGCCTTGTGGGACATCCTAGGGGCTGATTATACAGGGGTACTGGGGGAGGGAATGGCGACGGGCGAGAAGCCCCTCTCTTGGCGCAGAGTAGTCGTGGCCCTGCTGCCAAAGAAGGGGGATCTCCGTTTCCTGCTCAATATCCCTCTCAGCGTATACTACAAGATCTTTGTCCGGGGGGTGGCCAATCTTCTGGGCTGATGCTGGGGGAACTGGTCCAACCAGACCAGTCCTACAAGGTCCCAGGGGGATCGATCCAGGACAATATCCACCTTGTCCAGGATCTGATCTCCCTGTACCGGAAGGCTGGTGTGTCAGTCGCTTTTCTCACCCTCGACCAAGAGAATGGTTTCACAGGGTGCACCACGGGGAACTTTTTGGGACTCAGCGAGCATTCGGGTTCGGGCAATAGTTTGTGTCCCGCGTCTGACTGCTGTACGCCACGGCGGAATGCCTGGCGAAGATGACCGGGATCTTCACCGAGCCTTTGGGCTTCGGAATGGGGTGAGCCAGCGGTGTCCCATACCAGGGCCCCTGCACTTGGGCTGCGTGGAGCTACTTCTGTGCCTTCTCCTTCTCCTCCTTCTTCTTCTGTGGGTCTCTGCAGCGGTGACGAGTCTCCCGATCGCGGAGGGCGGACGGTCCTGCGTGTGACACCCAGGTGGCTGCTCGCTGCGGAGGTGGCCTGGGCTGGGGACGCACTTTCTCCGCCGGGGACGCTGGGTGCAGGAGGTCACGGGAATCCCACTGGACGGCGTCTGCCACGCCACTCTGAAGGATCCACCCCGCTTCTACCGGGAAATGAGGAAGGTATGGCGTCTGGCCTCATCCAGACAATGTGATCCTGTGTTGTTGGACGGTGATGTCGCTGCCTGGGGGGGTCTGGTCCCGATCCAATCACAGTGGATTCAGGAAAGGCACGAGGAAGTGTAGGGGTTCTGGCTGCACCACCATGTAATGTTCTCATGACCCAGGCCTCTCAATGATTGTATAAATCACATGGACTTTTGAATTTACCACTTGAAGTCTGTGCTTGAATAAGAACTCTTTAAGAACAGTTTAGATTATGAAGACACGCAGTCCTCTTTTATTGTCATTTAGTAATGCATGCATTAAGCAATGATACAATATTTCCTCCGGTGTGATATCACAAAACACAGGACAGACCAAGACTGAAAAAACTAACAAAACCACGTAATTATAACATATGGTTACAACAGTGCAACAATACCATAAGTTGATGAAGTCTATGAGCACAGTAAAAAGTTCAAAGTCTCTCAAATGTCCCACATCTCACGCAGACGGGAGAAGGAAGAAAAACTCTCCCTGCCATGCCCGACCACAGTCCGACTCTGAGTCATCCGAAAACTTCGAGCCTCCGATCAGCTCTCCAACACCGAGTACTGAGCTCCTTCTCTGTCCGAACGATTCGACATCAATCTCGGTCGCCAACAGCAGGTAACGCCGGGGATTTTGAGGCCTTCCCTCCGGAAGATTCCCGACCGTGCAGTACAACAGCAGCGAACTGGCGTTTCAGAAATCTCTCCAGATATTTCTCTGTGCTTTCACGTCTGTCTCCATCAAATCAGAATTGTCCACGGCCCCTATCTAATGGATACGATATCATTTTCACCGGAGGCTGCAGTCGCCTCACTGTTAATTTCTGGTTAAGTTAGTCGTTCGTTTACTTTTCGATGTTTTGAGCAGAGGTGAATAAATATCGTTGTTTGTTTATAGAACCTGACTCAATTTCTTATCCATTGTTGCTGGACACATGACAGCGGCGGAAAGTGCTGCCCGGGCCGACTGACTACCCCTTTTCCCTGGATACGTTTGTGTCCGGCTGTCCTTTGAGAGGGAGTACAAAGTCGCAATGGGCACATTCCGGGAGCACCCCCGCCCCGGGGAAATTGACTATTTTATACACGATAGTAACCATATTTTAACTTAAGTATACTTATTGTCTCAACATTGTATGTCTGTACCCTGTATATATGCGTTCTAAGAAAACTTTTATACTTCTGTGAAAAGGGAGTACTCACCGGACCACTGTTGGGTAGAGTTCACTGGCATAAAGGTAGCAACAGGTGAAGGCGGCTGCGAGACATCCCTTGCCAAAGGCAGCGAGCGAGGTCCGGACAGTCTGCAGGTCTACAAGGGCAATAGATACCACTTTCAAATGGCAGGAAGCTCACTTAAGGCATTGAAACACGTAAAACAGTCGGAGGAGCAGTTAGTTTAAGGCATAGGATCAGAATTAGGCCATTCAGCTCATCAAGTCTTCTTCGCTGTTCCTTCATGTCTGATCTTGGATCCCACTCAACTCCATTTCCCTGCCTTCTTGCCATATCCTTTGATGCCCTGACCGATCACGAAATGATCAAATTCCACCTTAAATATACGCACGGACTTGGCCTCCACCGCAGTCTGTGGCAGAGCATTCCACAGGTCTATCACTCTCTGGAAAAAAATAATTCCTCCATACCTCTGTTCTAAAAGGTTGCCCCTCAATTTTGAGCCTTGTATTCTACTTCAGGGTGTCCCCACCATAGGAAACATCCAGTCCACATCCATCCTATCTAATCCTTTCAACATTTAGTAGGTTTCCATAAGATCCATCCGCATTCTTCTAAATTCCAGTGGGTACAGTCCAGAAGCTGCCAAATGCTCCTCATATGTTAACCCCTTCCTTCCCAGCATCATCCTCGTGAACCTCATCTGGACTCTCTCCACTGACAGCACAACCTTTCGGGCCCATATCTGTTGACAATACACAAGTGTGGCCTGACTCGTGCCTTATAAAGCCTCCTGCAGGTGGAACTTCCAGGACAGGCCACCGACTCCAGGACGAGCCTCCTGTCTCTAGACTCCCGGTTTTGGCTATCAAGCTTCGATTTTCAGAATTCTAATTGGCCAGTGGCCTTCGCTGTTAGATATCGACCGCTCGACAATCCGATATTGAGACTCTGAACTCCAGGCTCGAACCTCGAGCTCGCCGGCTGACCTCCTGCTCACACTGGACATCCAATCCCAGGACCCACGGACCCGGACAGCCCATCGTCCACAGATGTCTTTTGCCACCAGTCTAATCACTAGACTTCGAGTGCTGAACGGGCGGCCTGTCCTTTAAACACCTCCATATCGCTGTCCCTAAACCAGAGTGGATTCTGATGCTTTTGATCCAAGCTTCTTTCAGAAGTGAGGAAAAAAGGCACAAAACATGTTGCTTCACCGCCGTTCTATGAAGTGTTGATAGAACAAAGACGGTGGTAGAGTGCAGAGGGAGAGGAAAAGAAAGAAAGAGAAGGGGCCGCTGCCTCGTGGTCAGCTTTTTATACACATCGATCAGAAACATTCCATTCTGATTTGCAGATAAGTCAGCCAATCAGAAACCCCATATTCAGATTACACAACACTGAGAGAAGCATCTGGACTGTCCAGAATCATTCAGAGGTAACCACTAGGGGGCATACGAAACTATTGCACATATAGTACTGTGCAATATCTGAGGCAGCTCGGGTCCCTAAGATCTTTGCATATTACTGTATTTGTCAACATGGGGCGGATATCGAGTTCGTAACTAAGGCGGGAGCAAAGGATGTTGGGAATGGTGTGTCGGACAGGTGGCAGAGAAGGAACGCCGGGGGCGGTGGAGGTGGAGTTGGAGGTGGAGGTGGAGGTGGTGGGGGGGGGGCGGGGTGGCGTCACAGGTGAAGACACACCAAGCCCTGAGACACCGGGCAAGGTTGTTTGATTCCAAACAATGGTTTATTGATTATCACAGTTCAAAACCATCCCTACAGAAATAAAAAAGCATCTAATTGAGAGACACAATTTCTCCGGAGAACGGAGCTTGGCGCCTCCTTCTCTGGAATTTCCATTGAAGGGAGATTGATAAAGAAACCCTTGAGCTCCAAATAGAGAGCTCGGAGTCTGGATTGTCAAAGCACAAACATTTACGTCCTTCCTGTTGAGAGGGCAGTCGGACTTTACTGACGAACTCCTACCTTCAGGAATAATGACGTTTGCCAGCACTGTGGACCCTGCCAGTGTAAGTGAGGTGACCTGTGTGAACTTTCTCCCGATCAGTCTCAGCGTCAGGTAGGCCACGATCTTCGCCGGAATGTCCACGGCTCCAAAGATGAGCTGGATGAGGTAGATGTTAACTCCGAACCCTTGCAGGTCGATGGACACCCCGTAATAAGCGAAACTCGTTGAAAACCTGTTAACACGAAAACAAAACACAAAATGTGCAGAGTGGAAAGTTACCAGCATGCTGTCTGATTAGAGAGCGTGTCTTATGAGGATAGGTTGAGTGAGCTAGGGCTTTTCTCTTTATAGCGAAGGAGGATGAGAGGTGATGTGGTAAAGGTGTTCTAGATGATAAGAGGGATAGGTGGAGTGGACAGCCAAGGAATTTTTCCAGGGTGGAAATGGCTAATACAAGGAGGCGGAATTTTAATGTGATTTGGAATTTAGAATTTATTTAAATCTTAAATCCATCCGACAACGTGAGGGATTAAAATCTTAGCGTTATGACTCTATCGCAATGTACAGACATGTGAATTTATATGTGTAATGGCTTGTAGAAAGAAGACGTCCCGTAGCCTGTAGGTCCTGGCTTTAGTGCTGTGGTAGCGTTTGCCAGAATCCACAATCAGCTCTTTTACTTTCGGACATTAAGGAAGAGATTGTTATCTTGGCGCCACTTCGTCAGGATAATAACCTCGCCTCTGTATGCTGGCTTGTCATCTCTAGAAATAAGGCTGATCAGCAGATTGGAGCGGAGTGTGCTAGCACTCAGGTGCAAGGGGAACAGAGGGGTTGGTGGAAAGCATGGGGAGGGTGCGGGATATAACTGGTAGGTCTTTTTTTTTACACAGAGTGGTGGATGTGCAGAACGGCCTGCCGGGGATAGTGGTAGAGGCAGATACATTAGTGGCAGTCAAGAAGCTCTCAAACAGACACAATGATGATAGAGAAATGAAGCTGGGAAAGTTAGGAGTTGGCTGGTCACTTTGGCTGTGAAGGGAAAACTGATTGGGTTTTCCCTCTGGAAAATCACCCAAGGGAAGCTGTCGGGCAGGAAGTTTAAACAATTACAAGAACCAATTACAGTTGCCTATTTAATTGCAGATTTGGTAGAATTACGACAGACTGCCGATGCAGAACGGCGCAGATTAGAAACGGAAACCGAATGTCGGCAGAAAGCTGAAGCCGAGCGAGATAGGTTAGAAGGGAACACAGAAGGCTCCAAAATGAGTTGAAACCTTTAAAGAGAGGATTATGGATTTAGAGGGTCACAGAGGTATACATATTGATTTGATGCATATAAAGCAGTTTCAGTTTGAGGTATGAGAAATTACTTAAAGAAAAATGTGAACCAGAGGAGGGAGCCGAACTAGCGAAGGATGAAGTGGAAAGATTAAGGAAACAGGGCAGTGATTTAAAGACGACTATGAATGTGATTCAGAAATCAGCATTGGTAAGGAAGAGTAACACTGGCGATCATACAAAGTGTTTAAAGCATATTCAAAAACTTCAGGACAAACTTCCTCCAAGCGAGGAATAACATGTGCTTAAGTATCTGAACAAGGGGAGGAAAGTGAATATGGAGATATTGATTGCCATGATTTACCAGATGGAACTACTAGATACAGTTACGATAATTACGTAGAACCATTTCCCGAGCAACTGCACCCGATACGCTACCAACAGGAACTGGTACTACCATCTGCACAATTGGCACCCCTAGTTACCATCAGAGAGATGGGAGCAAATCAAAATCAGAATATCACATACATGGTTGTAGACGGGTCATATTCTGCAAAGAGGCCGGTCACCAGTGGAGTGCCTCAGGGATTGGTTCTGAACTCTTACTCTCAGTGATTTTTATACAGTAATTGACCTGGATGAGGAAGTGGAGGGATGGGTTAGTAAGTTTGCTGATGACCAAAGGTTGGAGGTGTGGATAGTGTGGAGGGCTGTCAGAGGTTACAGCGAGGCATTAACAGAATGCAAAACTAGGCTGAGAAGTGGCAGATGGAGTTCAACCCAGATAAGTGTGAAGTGGTTCATTTTGGTAGGTCAAATATGATGGCAGAATATAGTATTAATGGTAAGATTCTTGACAGTGTGGAGGATCAGAGGGATCTTGGGGTCCGAGTCCATAGGACACTCAAAGCAGCTGCGCAGGTTGACTCTGTGGTTAAGAAGGTGTATGGTGTATTGGCCTTCAACAATCATGGAATTGAGTTAAAGAGCTGACAGGGAATGTTGCAGCTATATAGGACCCTGTTCAGACCCTACTTGGAGTACTGTGCTCAGTTCTGGTTGCCTCACTACAGGAGGAATGTGGAAGCCATAGAAAGGGTGCAGAGGAGATTTACAAGGATTTTGCCTGGATTGGGGGGGATTATTCCCAACCTATTCAACCTATTATGAGAATAGGTTGAGTGAACTCGGCCTTTTCTCCTTGAAGCGACGGAGAGTGAGAGGTGACCTGATAGAGGTGTATAAGATAATGAGAGTCATTGATCGTGTGGATAGTCAGAGGCTTTTTCCCAGGGCTGAAATGGTTGCTACAGGAGGACACAAGTTTAAGGTGCTGGGGAGTAGGTACAGAGGAGATGTCAGGAGTTAATTTTTTTACCCAGAGAGTGGTGAGTGCATGGAATGGGCTGCCGGCAATGATGCTGGAGGCGGATATGATAGGGTCCTTTAAGAGACTTTTGGCTAGGTACACGGAGCTTAGAAAAATAGACGGCTCTAGGTAAGTCTAGTAATTTCTAAGGTAGGGACACGTTCGACACAACTCTGTGGGCCGAAGGCCGTGTACTGTGCTGTAGGGTTTCTGTGTTTCTATGTTTCTATATTTCTATATACTACACCGTTCGGCATACAGTAGCTTAGAGATATTAATAAGGATATTGGGACATGTGTGCTTGAAGACGATCCTGGAGAGCTTTTCCAAGCAACTAGTCATCAGGGATTAGTACACGCCCTAGATGACTCCAAGGAAAGGAGATTGATTATAATGTATTCACACCCAAATAGACACTCAACTTCGCCAGATATGCAGTGACATTGTGGGGGAACAAGAGGGAAACTGAAAAAAATGCAATGACTGAAAATTGCACAACTCTGTAGGTCGAAGGGCCTGTATTGTGCTGTAGGTTTTCTATGTTTCTAGATTGTTATGAGTTTTAACAAAGGGGGACCCGGTAGATGAGCTGGCCAAATGTTACCAGAGGAGAGGTGAACATCCCACTGCATTGGTATCCCGTTTTTGGACTGTGTTCCGAAGGGTTTATGGAACAGCATTAGAGCGGGACAATTAAAAACCAGAACCCTCAAACAGATGGTTGAGAACGCTGGTGTCTCACTGTACCAAAGACTCTAAAAAACATTGGAAATGTTTGATCTTTCTGAACCTACACACACCGAGGCATGGGTACGGAGGACAATGCGTAGAGCAGGGGTAAAAGAGATACAAAGGACAACTATACTATACTGGGAAGGTAATGCTTATTGAATGTCAGGCAACCACAAAGTAACATGGTGAAGACACCACCATCCAGGGAATTAAATCCTGAGGTTCAATGATGGAGTCAGGCCTCGCCAACATGGGTGTGTGACACAAGGTGAGATGAAACCAGAAGAACTCCAGTAAGTGGTAGAGTCATGGGCCGCCCTGTTACCTTTTTATGGGATACTGGGGGAGTCCGAACCACCGTCAGCAACACTAATATAAACAATGCAATCTGGGAGATATAAAGTAACATTATCTTAAGTGGATTCACAGGACATCAACAAGTAGGACATGTGAGTGCACCATTGGTAGTAAGGATAGGAGCTATAGCATTGGGACATTCAATAGTGTTGGTGGATTTACCTAGGGAGCAGGAACATATAATGGGGAGTGATTAGAACATAGAATAGTACAGCACAGTACAGGCCCTTCGGCCCACAATGTTGTGCCGACCCTCAAACCCTACCTCCCATATAAGCCCCTACCTTAGATTCCTTCATATACCTGTCTAGTAGTCTCTTAAATTTCACAAGTGTATCTGCCTCCACCATTGACTCAGGCAGTGCATTCCACGCACCAACCACTCTCTGAGTAAAAAACCTTCCTCTAATATTCCCCTTGAACTTCCCACCCCTTACCTTAAAGCCATGTCCTCTTGTATTGAGCAGTGGTGCCCTGGGGAAGAGCCGCTGGCTATCCACTCTATCTATTCCTCTTATTATCTTGTACACCTCTATCATATCTCCTCTCATCCTCCTTCTCTCCAAAGAGTAAAGCTCTAGCTCCCTTAATCTCTGATCATAATGCATACTTTCTAAACCAGGCAGTATCCTGGTAAATCTCCTCTGTACCCTTTCCAATGCTTCCACATCCTTCCTATAGTGAGGTGACCAGAACTGGACACAATACTCCAAGTGTGGCCTAACCAGAGTTTTATAGAGCTGCATCATTACATCGCGACTCTTAAACTCTATCCCTCGACTTATGAAAGCTAACACCCCATAAGCTTTCTTAACTACCCTATCCACCTGTGAGGCAACTTTCAGGGATCTGTGGACATGTACCCCGAGATTCCTCTGCTCCTCCACATTACCAAGTATCCTGCCATTTACTTTGTACTCTGCCTTGAAGTTTGTCCTTCCAAAGTGTACCACCTCACACTTCTCCGGGTTGAACTCCATCTGCCACTTCTCAGCCCACTTCTGCATCCTATCAATGTCTCTCTGCAATCTTTGACAATCCTCTACACTATCTACAACACCACCAACCTTTGTGTCATCTGCAAACTTGCCAACCCACCCTTCTACCTCCACATCCAGGTCGTTAATAAAAATCACGAAAAGTAGAGGTCCCAGAACAGATCCTTGTGGGACACCACTAGTCACAATCCTCCAATTTGAATGTACTCCCTCCACCACCACCCTCTGCCTTCTGCAGGCAAGCCAATTCTGAATCCACCTGGCCAAACTTCCCTGGATCCCATGCCTTCTAACTTTCTGAATAAGCCTACCGTGTGGAACCTTGTCAAATGCCTTACTAAAATCCATATGGATCACATCCACTGCACTACCCTCATCTATATGCTTGGTCACCTGCTCAAAGAACTCTATCAGGCTTGTTAGACACGATCTGCCCTTCACAAAGCCATGCTGACTGTCCCTGATCAGACCATCATTCTCTAAATGCCTATAGATCCTATCTCTAAGAATCTTTTCCAACAGCTTTCCCACCACAGACGTAAGGCTCACTGGTCTATAATTACCCGGACTATCCCTACTACCTTTTTTGAACAAGGGAACAACATTCGCCTCCCTCCAATCCTCCAGTACCATTCCCGTGGACAATGAGGACATGAAGATCCTAGCCAGAGGCTCAGCAATCTCTTCCCTCACCTTGTGGAGCAGCCTGGGGAATATTCCGTCAGGCCCCGGGGACTTATCTGTCCTAATGTATTTTAACAACTCCAACACCTCCTCTCCCTTAATATCAACATGCTCCAGAACATCAACCTCACTCATATTGTCCTCACCATCTTCAAGTTCCCTCTCATTGGTGAATACCGAAGAGAAGTATTCATTGAGGACCTCGTTCACTTCCACAGCCTCCAGGCACATCTTCCCACCTTAATCTCTAATCGGTCCTACCTTCACTCCTGTCATCCTTTTTCTCTTCACATAATTGAAGAATGCCTTGTGGTTTTCCTTTACCCTACTCGCCAAGGCCTTCTCATGCCCCCTTCTTACTTTTCTCAGCCCCTTCTTAAGCTCCTTTCTTGCTTCCCTATATTCCTCAATAGACCCATCTGATCCTTGCTTCCTAAACCTCATGTATATTGCCTTCTTCCACCTGACTAGATTTTCCACCTCACTTGCCACCCTTGGTTCCTTCACCCTACCATTCTTTATCTTCCTCACCGGGACAAATTTATCCCTTACATCCCGCAAGAGATCTCTAAACATGGACCACATGTCCATAGTACATTTCCCTGCAAAAACATCATCCCAATTCACACCCTGAACTTCTAGCCTTATAGCCTCATAATTTGCCTTTCCCCAATTAAAAATTTTCCTGTCCTCTTTGATTCTATCCTTTTCCATGATAATTATAAAGGCCAGGGAGCGGTGGTCACTGTCCCCTAGATGCTCACCCACTGAGAGATCTGTGACCTGACCCGGTTCATTACCTAGTACTAGATCTAGTATGGCATTCCCCCTGGTCGGCCTGTCCACATACTGTGACAGGAATCCATCCTGGACACACTTAACAAATTCTGCCCCATCTAAACCCTTGGAACTATTCAGGTGCCAATCAATATTAGGGAAGTTAAAGTCACCCATGATAACAACCCTGTTATTTTTGCACCTTTCCAAAATCTGCCTCCCAATCTGCTCCTCTGTATCTCTGCTGCTACCAGGGGGCCTATAGAATACCCCCAATAGAGTAACTGCTCCCTTCCTGCTCCTGACTTCCACCCATATTGACTCAAAAGAGGATCCTGCTACATTACCCACCCTTTCTGTAGCTGTAATAGTATCCCTGACCAGTAATGCCACCCCTCCTCCCCCTTTTCCACCCTCTCTATCCCTTTTAAAGCACTGAAATCCAGGAATATTGAGAATCCATTCCTGCCCTGGTGCCAGCCAAGTCTCTGTAATGGCCACTACATCATAATTCCATGTATGTATCCAAGCTCTCAGTTCATCACCTTTGTTCCTGATGCTTCTTGCATTGAGGTACACACATTTCAGCCCTTCTACCTTACTGTCTTTACACCGTTTATTCTGCTTCCCTTTCCTCAAAGCCTCTCTGTATGTTAGATCTGGCTTTACTCCATGCATTTCTTTCACTGCTCTATCGCTCTGGGTCCCATCCCCCTCGCAAATTAGTTTAAACCCGAACCATGCTAGCAAACCTACCTGCAAGGATATTGCTCCCCCTCGAGTTCAGGTGCAACCCATCCAATCTGTACAGGTCCCACCTTCCCCAGAAGAGATCCCAATGATCTAAAAATCTAAAGCCCTGCTCCCTGCACCAACTCCTCAGCCATATATGGAGAATGCAAGGCTGTCTTGTATTATTGCACAGAGCTGAGCGGCATTTGCAAGGCACAACCATGACTGTGGAAAGGTGGCCGGCAGTGTGTGCAAACAAGCTCCAGACCTGAAACTATAAAAGCAATATAAGACCATAAGATATAGGAGCAGAAGTAGGCCATTCGACCCAACAAGTCTGCTCTGCCATTCAGTCATGGGCTGACCCTATTATTCCAGTCATCCCCACTCCCCTGCCTTCTCCCCATATGTGTTCCCCAAAAAAGCAGACAAAGATGTAGGTTAGGTAAAAGAGAGTTTGGTACAAGGCGTTCTGAGGCCTATAGCCTCCAATAATAACTCTCCCATATGGTCAGACAGGAAACCAGATGGTGACTGCAGGTTGACAATAGACTATGGAGAGCTGAATAAAGCCGCTAATTAACAGCCATAACTGTAGCAACTAACCGGAACACAGTGGTTAAACAGAATGAAAGAACACAGTGGTTCACGTTTTCGATATAAATAATGGATTTTGCTCTATCCCACTTGAATGAGAGTGTCAATACAAGTTTGCATTTACATTTCAGGGATTGCAGTATACATGGACTGTCCTACCACGGGTTTTCCATAATTCCCCATCTATATTTCACCAGAGTTCAGGGGAATGGTTAAAACCGTTTTCAAAGTCTGAGTGCTTCATACAATACGTAGATGATTTACTTCTGCAGACTGAAAACAATTAAGAGCATTACCAGCTATTGACAGAACTGCTGTAATTATTACATGCACTGGGACCAAAGGTAAACCGTAAAAAAGCACAGGTGATGAAACAAGAAGTTAGTTATTTGGGGCTGACCTTGACACCGAGTAAAAGAGAAATCGATAAGCAAAGAATAGAATTGTTTGTGAAATTGCCTATTCCCGAGACCTGAAAGGGCTGTGATCCTTTCTGAGGCTGTTGAATACTTTCCCCTCCTCACTCCCACTCCCCGACCCTCTCTCCATAACCTTTGATATCATATCCTATCAAGGACCTATCAGTTCTGCATTAAATATACCCAATGACCTGGCCTGTGGTAATAAATTCCACCAGGTCATCACCGTCAGGTGAAGAAAATTTCTCCTTATCTCTGTTATAATGAACGCCTCTCTGTCCTGAGGCAGTTCCCTCTCGTCCTAGACTCCCCGATAGTGGAATCATCATTTCCCAGTACAGATCCACAGCTATCAAACGTTCCTCATATAGTAACCCTTTGGTCCCTGAAATAATCCTTGTGTACCTCCTCTGAACCTTCTCCAATGCCAACACACCATTTCTTAAATGAGGAGTCTATACTGTTCTCACCTCAAGGTGAGATCTCACCAGTACCTTATAAAGCCCCAGCATCACATCTCTACTCTTGAATTCTTGAAATGAGTGCTAAAATTGCATTTTCCTTCCTCACCACTGACTCAACCTACAAATTAACCTTCAGGATGTTCTGCACACAGACTCCCAAGTCCCTTTACATCTCAGATTTTTGGATTTTCTCCTCGTGTACAAAATAACTTGCAAATGTATTTCTTCAACCAAATTGCATGACCAAACATTTTACAACATTGACTTTCATTTGCCACTCTATTGCCCATTATTCTAATCTGTCTATGTCTTTCTGCAGCCTAACCGTTTCCTCAATCCTTGCATCATTTGCAAGCCTCACTACAACGCCATCATCTAAATCGTTGATATACAGCATAAAAATAAGTGTTCCCAATACTGACCCCTATGGAACTGGCAGCCGAACAGAGAAGGATCATTTTATTCCTACGCGCTACCTCCTACCAATCAGCCAATGCTCTAAGCATGCCAGTAACCTTCTGGTGATAACACGGGCTCTTAACTTGGTAAGTAGCCTCCTGGGTGGCACCTTGTCAAAGGCCTTCCGAAAGTCCAAATACACAACATCCACTGCATACCATCTATCTATCGGACATGTAATCTCCTCAAAAAATTCGAAGAGGGTCGTCACGCTAGATTTTCCCTTTAGCAAACCATGCTGACTTTGTCCTGCCTTGTCCTGTGTCACCAAGTACTCCACAACCTCATCCTTAACAACTGACTCCAACATCTTCCCAACCACTGAGATCAGACTAACTGGTCCGTTATTCCCTTTCTGCTGCCTTCCTCCTTTCTTAAAGAGTGTAATAGCATTTGCAATTTTCTAGTTCTCTGGCTCCTTACCAGAGTCCAATAATTTTTGAAAGATCATTACGAATGCCTCCTCAATCTCTTCCGCTACCTCTTTCAGAACATTGTGGTGCTGTTAATCTGCTCTGGGTGACTTCTGTACCTTTCAGTCTTTCAGCTTTTTGAGCTTTGTAATAGTAACTACATTCGGTCCTCTTCCCTCGCAGCCTTCAACGTTTGGCACACTACTCAGCAAAGCATTCATTTAGCTCACCTACCATCTCCTTGTTCTTCCATTATTTTTTTCTCCACTTTCATTTTCTCGTGGTCCTATATCCACTCTCATCTCCCTTTTATTTTTTTACATACTTCATAAAGCTTTTACTATCCACTTTGAAATTGTTTGCTTGCTTGCTTTCATATTGTTCTTCCTTATGAATATTTTTGTCTCTCTCTGTAGGGTTTAAAAGCTTCGTAATCTTCTGTCTGCCCACTATTTTTTGCTTTGTTGTATGATGGGTTTTCTTCTTTTGCATTAGCTTTGACTTTCCTTGTCAGCCACGAAATTGGTATATTGCCATTTGAGTATTTCTTCGGTTTTGGAATCATCTATCCTGCACCGTTCTCATCTTTCCCAGAAACTCACGCCATTCCTGCTCTGCTGGCATCGCTGCCAGCTCCCCTTTCCAATTTTGCTGTGGCCAGCTCCTCTCACATCCCACTGTAATTTCCTCTACCCCACTGAAATACTCCTGTATCAGACTTCACTTTTACCCTATCCAATTCAGTCATATTGTGATCACTGCTTCCTAAGGGTACTTTTACCTTCAGTTCCCTAATCACCGTTGTTCAATAGATAACACCCATGGTCCACATGCCACTCCTAGCAGATTCCTTCTTCTTGATCCCTTCACCTCCTCCATCAGTCACCACCCAGCTTCTTACAGTTTCCACACCCCTACCATCTTATTCTGGTTTCTTCCCACATCCTTTCAGTCCTGATGAAGGGTCTCGGCCTAAAACATAGATTGTTTATTCCTCTCCATAGCTGCTGTCTCACCTGCTGAACTCCCCCAGCATTTTGTGTGTGTGTTGCTCTGGATTTCCAGCATTGACAGAATCTCTTGTGTTTGTGGTCACTGTCCAAGTCCAAGGATAAAGAAGTTCACTCACCAAACCACCATCGTACAACAGCTGATCCGTCGCATTATTGGTGTCCGGAACAGATCGAACACACTCTGTTTCTTGGCAGCGAGCTGGTCACTCTCCACACTCGCCTTGAGAATCTGTGGAACACGTGGTGTCAGACAGAACAAAAAATGCAAACATAGTCATTGCTCTACACGAAATGTTGGAGGAAATCTGCAGGTCAGGCAGCGTCTATGGATGGAGTTTTCTCTGGGTGCTCCGGTTACTTCACACATTACAGAGCAGTATGGGTTAGGGGTAGTGAGTTGTGGGCGTGCTATGTTGGCACGGGAAGCGTGGCGACACTTGTTTTGACTGTGTTGGTCATTGACACAAACAATGCGTTTCACTGAACTGGCGCCGACTTAACACACCCACAATACACCTGTACGTCGTTGGGATGTGGGAGGAAACTGGAACTCCCGGAGGAAACCCGCAGAGTTACAGGGAGGATTCTTCACAGACAGCGGCATGAATCAAATGCAGATCACCATCTCTGAAAATCGTTGCACAAACTACTACACTACCGGGCCATCAAACAGCAGCTGTGTGCCGGAGTTAAGGTGCCATAGAGTGCCAGATCACGAACACCAGTATGATCTGTTTCTGAGAATGGTGCTTACTTCAACAGTGAGTCTCTCCCCTTCTGCCTCCCGACTGTTAATCTTCGCCACCCTCTTCAGCTGCTTTAGAGCAATGTGTTCCTTGCCGTTCACGATGAGCCATCGGGCCGACTCTGAGAGCCACCTGTGACAGCAAGGATGATAACTCATTGCAGGTTGATTGAAAGAGTGCAGGATGTTGCCGGGACTTGTGTTATAGGGTAAGGCTGAATAGGTTAGGACATTATTTCCTGGAGAGTAGGAGAATGAGGGGAGATCTGATAGAGGTACGCAAAATTGTGAGGGGTATAGATAAGGTAAATGCCAACAGGTTTTTTCCACTGAGTTTGGGTGAGATTACAACCAGAGATCATGGATTAAGGGTGAAAGGTGATATATTTAAGGGGAACGTGAGGGGGAGGGGAGCTTCTTCACTCAGAGGGTGCGAAATGGGGCCCCGGTATTTAAAGGGAGTGTGGGAAATTGAGCTCCGGTCTTGAAATTGAACACAGTGAGACAGGATTTCTGATTATCAGCAGAACTGTGGAATCTCACTGTGGATTAATGACGGCCTGACTCCATCGTTCCTTGTTTAATTGCCCATTTTCACTATCGCCCCTGAAACTCTCCCTTTGCCCCTGCTCCCAGTGGAGCGCGATAGTCGTGGTTGGCGTTACTCTATTACACTACCCGCGACCCGGGTTCAATTCCCGCCGCTGTCTGTAAGGACTGTTGTACATTCTCCCTGGGGCCGCACGTGTTTCCTTAGCTTTCCTCCCCAGTTAGTAGGTAAATTTGTCACACGGGTGTAATTGGGTCTCGTGGGAGGGGCTGTTACCGTGCCATAGCTCTAAATGAAACAAACATGACAAACTAACAGTGGGTTCTTTTGATTCCAGTATATCAAGGGTAAGTGGAGTTGGACATTACCAGGAATAAACGAAAAAGACAACGCATGGGATGGAGACCGAGAGCTGGAGCCAACGCCAATCCTTGATGCCGTAGGCAATCCCGGCCAGTAAGACCTGACCAAGCGTGTAAGAGAAGGAACCACACATCGAAACAAGCGTTCGAACTCTGATTGGAATCCACTCAATCACTGGGTGCAAAGATGGGGGGAAAGACAGCGTGTTAATCAAAGTGGAATCTGTCTGCGTTTCTTTCCCCTCCTCCACCCTCTCTACTTGCACATCATTCCCCTAGTTCCCCTCCCCACACTGTCGACATCTGCCCTCGTCAACCACCCCCCCACTACTTCTTACTCCACCCTCCTCTCCTATCAGATTCCACCAATTATTTTTTAAAATCTTCTATGATAGATGTGACTTTAAAAGAATGGGATAGATTAGGTATTAAATGCTTCCAGGACTTGTTTGTGGAGGAAAGTCTCCTTCCATTTGAGCCACTGTCAGCTAAATATAGCTTACCCAAAAGTCAATTTTTTCGATACCTACAAATAAGAGACTTTTTACGGTCTCAAATAGGTACATTTCGTAAAAGTCCTGATAAGAATCTACTAGATGTAATTTTTAATTTAAAACCTTTTCATAATGAATCTATATCTATTATTTATAATATGTTGCTGGGAATGAGAAGTGTTCCTTTCGATAAAATTAAAAATCTTTGAGAACAAGACTTACAGACTTCAATTTCTAGAGAAACTTGGAATGAAATTTTTAAATTGGTTAACACTTCATTGTTACGTGCTCACCACTCTCTCCTACGATTTAAAGTGGTCCATAGGGCCCACATGACCAAGTATAAGTTGTCTCGTTTTTATTTGTATATATCTCCTCATTGCGATAAATGTAATAATGGAGAAGCTTCACTCATTCATACGTTTTGGACATGTCCGAGTCTTGAGAAATATTGGAAAGAAGTATTTCAAACTTTCTCGGTACTTTTTAAAGTAAATTTTAAGCCTAAACCTTTGACTGCTTTATTTGGTATTGTTGGAGGAACGGATATTATTTTGGAGAAAGCTGATTTGCACATTTTGGCTTTTATTTCTCTTATGGCTAGGAGGGTGCTCTTGCTTAAATGGAAAGATGCGGTCCCACCCACTCACGTTCAATGGCTGAGTGATGTGATGTCATGTTTAAATTCAGAGAAGATTCGGTGTTCAATTTCTGAATCTAATCAAGACTTTTAAACATTGCGGGGACCTTCTTTGAACTATTTTCAAAACCTTTGATTTGCCGTTAAAGCACAGATGATGGCTAATAATACACTTTTTTTTCTTTGTTTCTTCTTTACTAATCAGCTTTGGTCTTGGTAGTGGGTTAGATTTTTTATTTCCATATAATTAATTTACTATATTTCAATATTATGAATTAATCAATTTGTATGAATATAGAGTAAAGAGTTTGTATGTGCGATTCAGTATAACGTTTTTGATATATTTCTTTTTTTCTTGAACTCTGCATTCTTCTATGTAGAAAATTAATAAAAATATTGAAAAAGATCGTCTCCCACTATTGGAAACATCCTCTCCATGTCCACCCTATCCAGGCTTTCAATATTCGATAGGTTTTGATGAGATCCCCCTCATTCTTCTAAACTCAAGTGAGTACAGATCAGAGCCACCAAATATTCCTCATACATTAACCCTTTCATTCCTGAGATCGTTCTCCTGAACCTCCTGTTGACCCTCTCCAATTCCAGCAGATCTTTTCTTGGTCCCAAGATTCTCGCAGCATTCGTCATATAAATTCTCAGCGTTTTAACCTTGCTTTTATATTCCAGCCCTCTGGAAGTGAATGCTAATTCCATTGATTCACCACCCTCTGGCTGAAGAAATCCTGCTCAGGGACCGTCCTTCTTCACTTGGGCGACAGTTTACTCACTGAGAGATATGCAATTGTTGATGGCACCCGACACGCCGACGCCTGTCAGAAATCTCCAGAAGCAGAAGAGTGGGAAGGAGGAGGAGAACGCTCCACACGTCCCCGAAACAGCGATCACAAAGTGCGACCATAGCAGCAGGGTTCGGCGGCCATACCTGACGGCGAGAAGCATTGGGTAAGGGCCAGTGAACAGGAGCCCACGCTGACATGGAGTTACAGGAGAGCATCGGTAAGTGGCTCTCTGGTCCTTGTGATGTGGTTAATGTTTGAACGGGTGTTTTTATGTTTGACTGATGTTATCCAGGAGTCTGAATGGTTCCAGAGCCGTCATAGAACATAGAACATTACAGCAAAGTACAGACCTGTCGGCCCATCATGTTGTACTGACCCTTGATTCACTCCAAGATCAATCTAACCATTCCTTCCCAAATCGCCCTCCATTTTTCATGCCTATCTAAGAGTTTCTCAAATCTCCCGAATGCGTCTCCCTGTACCTCCAACCCAGGCCATGTATTCCACTCACCCACCACTCGGAGTAAAAAAACTTACCTCCGACATCCACAGCCCTGCCTGTCATTACGGTCATTATGTGGCAAGCCGTGTAAAGTGGGCAGTCATGACCTTTGCCCTTTATTGTTCTTGGCAATTTTTTTCTGCAGAAGTGGTTTGCCCTTGCCTTCTTCTGGCCAGTGTCTTTATAAGACTGGTGACCCCAGCCATTATCAATACCCTTCAGAGATTGTCTGCCTGGCATCAGTGGTCGCATGTCCAAGACTTGTGATATGCACCAGCTGCTCGGACGACCCTCCACCACCTGTTCCAATGGTTTCAGGTAACCCGGATCGGTGTTGGGGGGAGTGGGGGTTGCTAAGCACGTGCTACACTTTGCCCAAAGATATACTTTCTGTATCCCCCTATACATCCCACTAATCATCCTAAGAGTTTGGACTCTGGTATTAGCTGTTTCCCCCACATTCATTGATCCCTCAAAGTTTCCGCACATGTTGATGTAGCGGTTAGGAAGGGTTTTGGTGTATTGGGTTCATCATTCGGGGGATTGCGTTAAAGAGGCATGAGGTAATCTCTGTAAATCTCTGGTGAGTCCACACTTGGAGTATTGTGTTCAGTTCTGGTCACCTCATTATAGGTGGGATGCGGAAGTTTCAGGCAGGATGCAGATTTACCAGGATTAGAGAGCAAGTTTTCTGAGGATAGGTTGAGTGAGTTAGAGCTTTTCTCTTCAGCGGATGAGAGGTGACTTGATAGAGGTGTACAAAATGATGAGAGGTATAGGTCGAGTGGATAGCCAGAGACTTTTTCCCAGGATGGAAATGGCGAATATGAGGGGGCATGATTTTAAGGTGAATGGAAGAAAGATCGGGCTGGGGATGTCAGAGGTATGTATTTTACTCAGAGAGTAGTCGGCGCCTGGGGTGGTGGTAGAGGCAGATATATTAGGAACATTTTAAGAGACTTAGATAGGGATCTGGCGTCCACATCCAGAGATCCCTCAAAGTCGATAGGATGGTTAAGAAGATGCAGAGTGCTTGGCCTTCAGCAGGCAGAAGATTCAATTCAAGTGTCTCCAGGTAACATTGCAGCTCTATAAAACTCTGGTTAGATCACACAGCAGCTTAAACACTCTCGTTCAGCAGTTGCTTTCCCTCCCCCCCCCCCCCCAAGTTGTTTTACCCATTGAGTTTATTCAGAGATTATTTGTTAAACCATCTCCACGTTGCCCTTTGAGTCATTTGGCTGTGTGACTGTCGTTGTGGTGTGGGGTTTAATGTTGATTGTATTGTGCTTCTAGTGTTCTGTGGCTCCCAGCAAGACAACGAATGTCACCGTTGTATGTGGCTTCTAAACTTTGATAATAAATGTACTTGGAACTTTGAACTTACTTGTCGGCCAGTCTGCCCAGGACACTGGCTCCGATCAGTAGTCCGGCCATGTAGATGGACTGCACCATCTGCTTCAGAGACTTCCGATCACACACGAGGTCCCACTGCCGAAACAAGGGCACAACTGACCGTCACAGAGGACACGGCAACCCCGCGCCGCCCAATTACACCCGTGTGACCAATTACCCTACTAACCCACACGTCTTTGAACTGTGGCAGGAAACCCACGCGGTCACAGGGAGAATAGACAATCTGCTTACAGAGCCTGTCGGGAATTGAACCCGGGTCTCTGGTGCTGTAAAGCGTTGTGTCACGGCGCATTCTGTTCACTCCGTCAAGCCACCCCCTTCAGTACACCATCCCCCAGAAGTGAGGGGGGCATTTCCAGCCGTACCTCTGTCACGATTGTCGACGTGAACTGGGAGTGGTCGTACACCCACCCATCGGTGCATGCCTGTGTGTCAGGTTGGCTCCCGTTGCCCTGCATCTCGTTGGTGCCCAGGAGATGCCACTGCGGGGAGGTGTACATGCGGCACTTGTCCGGCCTCCCTTCCCGGTCCATGGGCAGGAACACCCGGAGAAACTCCTCCCTCAGTGGCTCCTCCGTCACATTGAGGTACCTCGAATCCTCACCTCCCAGCCGCACCCTGCACCGGTGGTCGGGGACAGCGGCCACGAAGTTCTGGAGGAGATTATTGCAGGACATGAACAAGGATGGTATCGACAGCAGAAAAATTTGGATGGCTTGGAACTTCCCCAGGTCTCCAACCATCTCCAGGAGGTCCCCAAAAGCCATGGTCTGAGCAGGAGGAGGGCAGACCAGGTGTACTGAGGCAGACTGTGCTGGCAATCGATGCCTAAACCCACACTCAGCCTTTTGTATGTGATGTCCGGTAATGTGTAACATGCTGACAATAAGATTTAATTAATCATTCTAAACTGTTAAACTAAGTTTAATGACAGCATTCACTGTAAAATAATGTTCTAGGGAGCACAGGGTAAAGGAATTGTAACCACAGGAGATTCTGCAGATGTTGGAAATCCAGAGCAACACATACAAAATGCCGTAGGAACTCAGCAGGTCGGGCAGCATCTATGGAAATGAATAAATAGTCATATTTTCAAGCAGAGACTGGAAAGGAAGGTGTAAAATGCCAGAGGAAGAATTTAAAGGAGCCGTTGAGAGCGTAAGGTGATAGAATTCACCCTGCAGTTTGAGAGATCACCGTCACACTCAGTGGCCACCTTATTAGGAACCTCTTAACCCTAATAAAGTGGACACTGAGTGTATGTCTGTGGTCTTCTGCTGCTGTAGCCCATTCATTTCCATGATTTGACGTGTTGTGCGTTCAGAGGTGCTCTCCTACACACCACAACGTGTGGTTATTTGAGTTACTGTCACCTTCCTGTCAGCTTGAACCAGTCTGGCCATTCTCCTCTGACCTCTCTCATTAACAAGGCGTTTTCACCCACAGAACTGCTTCTCGCTGGATTTTTAAAATTTTTTTTTTGCCCCATTCTCTGTAAACTCGGGAGAATATTGTGCGTGAAAATCCCAAGAGTTCAAGAAGAAGAGAAAATCTGCAGATGCTGGAAATCTAAGCAACACACACATAATGCTTCAGGAACTGATTCATCAACTGTACTGGTTTCTACAGATGCTGCCTGGCCTGCTTAGTTCCTCCAGCATTTTTTTTTATCCCAAGAGATGAGTAGTTTCTGCCATATTCAATCCACTCCATCTATTAGCAACAATCATTCCACGGCCAAAGTCACTTTGGTCACATTTCATACCCATTCTGATATTTGATCGGAATAACAACTGAACCTCTTGACCATGTTGGTATGCTTTTATACATTGAGTTGCTGCCACATGATTTGCTGATTAGATATTTGCATTAACCAGCTGGTGTGCATTCGTATCTAATAAATTGCCCGCTGTGAGTAACAGTAACGTTTTTTCAGTCTGGGCCCTATTCCCGGGATGGCGGGGCTGGATGTGTGGTTGTTGGTGTGTAGGCGAGGTTGTGGGAAAGGGCCCAGTCAGTACAACGCAAAGCGACATCGGACATCGAACACAGGACAAGACCATCGAGGGATTTCACTCATCTGTAGATACAGAGTTATTGCTTGTATCAGAACGATCCACAGCAGGGGCACAGGCCCTTCAGCCCAATCAGTCTGTGCTGCCTCAGATGCCCCAACTCATTGACAATGTTTGGCCTTTAAAGCAGCGGTTCATAACCATTTTTATGACCTCGACCCCTGCCATTAAACCTGGTGTACGTGGAACCCAGTTTGGGAATCACTGATCTGAACCTTTCCCATCCAGGTACCTGTCCACATGATGTTAATGTCTCGCCCTCTGACAGGTCGTTCCATCTACAGACTCGGGCTCTTGAGTCCGGGCATGATCTTTTAAATCTCCTCTCCTCCGTTCCAGCGGCCTGACAGGTTCCACGATGCAGACGAATCAAAGCTGTAGACAATGCTCCCAGTGTGGCCTCACCAAAATCCTGCACAACTGCGGCATAATGTCCCAGCTCCTAGACTCAGTGCCCTGACCAACGAATGAAACCCCATTTCACCGGCTGTCTCTCGAGATGCGCTCGCCTGCCCCTTGCTAACGGACACTGGACTCAGTGCTGGGAAAACCACCTTTTACAGACTCCGTACATCTAGTGTCGGTATGACTTGGGTATCACCAAAACCGGGAAGTTGGGATGCCTTGACCAGTTGCACCCCGATCTGTGTAAATACTGTCCCCATGCTATTAGCCGTCGGCAAGAAATAACAGCATGGGATTATAAAGAACGTATCAATGTCTGCCCAACTTTCTCTGGAACCCTCCCCTAATTTCACCATCCTAATTGGCTGACTCAACATTCCTAAGCAGAACATCACAGCCCCTTATCTTTAACAGAAACCCTATCAGCACCAGCAGAACACCTTGCTCCAAAAGAAGGCCATGAAGTGAAAGGCCCTCTATATTAGCAGTATAATCTTACACAGGGCATCACATTCACCCCACCCGCACCCCCAACAATATAGTCATTTCCTCATGGCTTTCAAATTTACCCATATTTCATAACATAGTTGTTAAAGGAACTTTGAGATGACATGACCTCCAATCCGTTTGTAAATGGTGGTGATGTATCTCACGAGGGGGTAGACACAAGATTCTGTTCCCCCGGCGTGTCATAGTCCAGCCTATCTGCGAGATTCCAGACTTCTCGAGGCATCCTTATCGCATCTCTAGCTTCTTAAGCCTGGAGCAGACCTTGGGATCTTTCGCTCTCCAGATCTCTCCACAACTTGCCTTTCTGTTCTCCCACTTCGGCACAGGAACATGCTCCACACAGCATTATGGGCTGAACGGCTTGTATTGAGCTGCAGGTTTTCCATGTTTCTAAGTTTCTGGACCTCCTACTAGATGTCGGTTCCTTCTCAGGCTCCGGGTCGCCTCAAACCTCTCCATCAAAAAGGTGGTTCCGATGGAAAATTTTAACAGGCCCATCCTTGTCTTCTGGAAAACTGGCACCTTGGCATCTGACTCTCCAGTGTGTAAGACATAGCCACCCAGTGGTCAGCCAACGTATGCTTCCCTGGAAGCACCGCTTTCCTTATGAGAACTCTGTCTCCAGGCCTCAGTTGGGAGAACCTGATCTTTTGATCATACCTCCTCTTGTTTTGTTCATTTTACTTGGTAGCAGAGACGTCTGCTGGTTCATGTTCATTTTGTAATTCCTTTCTCATGTCAGACATATACTTAAGATACAAACAAGAGGAAGCCTGCGGATGCTGGAAATCCAAGCAAAATGCACAAAATGCTGCAAGAACTCAGCAGGCGAGGCAGTACCTATGGAAAAGAGTAGAGTCGACGCTTCTGGCTGAAAACCGTCGGCGGGACATACTTCAGATGGGTCTTCTGTGGCAAGTCTTCCCCACCGGTACCCAAAGAGGGGTCCACAAACATGTCTAAAATTATAGCAATATCCGATTGAAAACTCTCGGCTGGGCTCACACTGAGGGTGATAAGACATAGTCCTCGACTGCAAACCTGCTCAGTAACTCATGTATGAGGGTACTGTCAAAATCCCTTTCCTGGTGGCTGTGTATCCTTCTCGGAAGGCCATGACAAACGAAATACTTTTCCCCCATAACACTTTGGCCACAGTGGTCCTCTGATCCTTTGTAGGGAAGGCTTGAACATATCTGGTGTAGTGATCAGCCATAACCAAGACATTTGCTGTGTTGCTGGAATCAGGCTTTATGGAGAGGAAATCTATGCAGAGATGTTATGGAGCTTCTGTACTTCCTACCTGATGGTAACAGTGAGAAAAGGACATGCCCTGGGTTCTGGAGGTTCTTAATAATGGACGCTGCCTTTCTAAGACACCACTCCTTGAAGATGTCCTGGGTACTTTGTAGGCTAGTACCCAAAATAGAGACATCTAAATTTACAACCCTCTGCAGCTTCTTTCGGTCCTGTGCAGTGGGCTCCCATCACAGCAGCCTGTCAGAATGCTCTCCACGGTACATCTAGAGAAGTTTTTAGCGTTTTTGTTGACATACCAAAATTCTTCAATCTCCTCATGAAGTATAGTCGCTGCCTTGCCCCCTTTATAGCTGCATCGATTTGTTGGGACCTGGTTAGATCCTCAGAGATCTTGACACCCAGGAACTTGAAACTGCTCACTCTCTCCACTTCTGATCCCTCTATGAAGACTGTTATGTGTTCCTTCGTCTTATCCTTCCCAATGTCCACAATCAGCTCTTTCATCTGTTTGTTGATGACGCTAAATTGAGTGGAAAAGCAAATTGTGCAGAGAATATGGAGAGTCTGCAGAGAGATATAGATAGGTTAAATGAGTGAGCAAGGGTCTGGCAGATGGAGTACAATGTTAGTAAATGTGGGATCATCCATTTTGGAAGGAAAAATGAAAGAACAGATTATTATTTAAATGGTAAAAGATTGCAGCTTGCTGCTGTGCAGAAGGACTTGGGAGTGCTTGTGCATGAATCACGAAAGGTTGGTTTGCAGGTGCAGCAGGCTATCAAGAAGGCAAATGGAATGTTGGCCGTCATTGCTAGAGGGATTGAATTTAAGAGCAGGGAGGTTATGCTGCAATTATACAGGGTACTGGTGAGGCCGCACCTGGAGTACTGTGTACAGTTCTGGTCTCCAAACTTGAAGAAGGATATCCTGGCTTTGGAGGCAGTGCAGAGGAGGTTCACCGGGTTGATTCCAGAGATGAGGAGAGATTGAGTCACCTGAGACTGTACTCGCTAGAATTCAGAAGAATGAGAGGAAGTATTATAGAAACATAAAATTATGAAAGGGATAGATAAGATAGAGGCAGGAAAGTAGGTGAGACTAGAACTAGGGGGACATAGTCTCAAGATTTGGGGAAGTAAATTTAGGACGGAGATGAGGAGGAACTGCTTTTCCCAGGGAGTGGTGAATCTGTCCAGTGAAGCAGTGGAGGCTACCTCAGTAAATATATTTAAGACAAGGTTGGATAGATTTTTGCACAGTAGGGGAATCAAGGGTTATGGGGAAAAGGCAGGTGGGTGGAGATGAGTCCATGGCCAGATCAGCCATGATCTTATTACATACATAGAAACATAAAAAATAGGTGCAGGAGTAGGCCATTCGGCCCTTCGAGCCTGCACCGCCATTCAGTATGATCATGGCTGATCATCCAACTCAGAACCCTGCACCAGCCTTCCCCCCATACCCCCTGATCCCCGTAGCCACAAGAGCCATATCTAACTCCCTCTTAAATATAGCCAATGAACTGGCCTCAACTGTTTCCTGTGGCAGAGAATTCCACAGATTCACCACTCTCTGTCTGAAGAAGTTTTTCCTCATCTCGGTCCTAAAAGGCTTCCCCTTTATCCTGAAACTGTGACCCCTCACTCTGGACTTCCCCAACATCGGGAACAATCTTCCTGCATCTAGCCTATCCAATCCCTTTAGGATTTTACACATTTCAATCAGATCCCCCCTCAATCTTCTAAATTCCAACGAGTATAAGCCTAGTCGATCCAGTCTTTCATCATATGAAAGTCCTGCCATCCCAGGAATCAATCTGGTGAACCTTCTTTGTACTCCCTCTATGGCAAAGATGTCTTTCCTCAGATTAGGGGACCAAAACTGCACACAATACTCCAGGTGTGGTCTCACCAAGACCTTGTACAACTGCAGTAGTACCTCCCTGCTCCTGTACTCGAATCCTCTTCCTATAAATGCCAGCATACCATTCGCCTTTTTCACCGCCTGCTGTACCTGCATGCCCACTTTCAATGACTGGTGTATAATGACACCCAGGTCTCGTTGCACCTCCCCTTTTCCTAATCGGCCACCATTCAGATAATAATCTATTTTCCTGTTTTTGCCACCAAAGTGGATAACTTCACATTTATCCACATTAAATTTCATCTGCCATGAATTTGCCCACTCACCTAACCTATCCAAGTCACCCTGCATCCTCTTCACAGCTAACACTGCCGCCCAGCTTCGTATCATCCGCAAACTTGGAGATACTGCACTTAATTCCCTCATCCAAGTCATTAATATATATTGTAAACAACTGGGGTCCCAGCACTGAGCCTTGCGGTACCCCACTAGTCACTGCCTGCCATTCTGAAAAGGTCCCGTTTATTCCCACTCTTTGCTTCCTGTCTGCCAACTAATTCTCTATCCACATCAATACATTACCCCCAATACCGTATGCTTTAAGCTTGCACACTAATCTCCTGTGTGGGACCTTGTCAAAAGCCTTTTGAAAATCCAAATATACCACATCCACTGGTTCTCCCCTATCCACTCTACTAGTTACATCCTCAAAAAATTCTATGAGATTCGTCAGACATGATTTTCCTTTCTCAAATCCATACTGACTTTGTCCGATGATTTCACCGCTTTCCAAATGTGCTGTTATCACATCTTTGATAACTGACTCTAGCAGTTTCCCCACCACTGATGTTAGGCTAACCAGTCTATAATTCCCTGGTTTCTCTCTCCCTCCTTTTTAAAAAAGTGGGGTTACATTAGCCACCCTCCAATCCTCAGGAACTAGTGCAGAATCTAAAGAGTTCTGAAAAATTATCACTAATACATTCACTATTTCTTGGGCTACTTCCTTAAGCACTCTGAGATGCAGACCATCTGGCCCTAGGGATTTATCTGCCTTTAATCCCTACAATTTACCTAACACCACTTCCCTACTAACATGTATTTCGCTCAGTTCCTCCATCTCACTGGACCCTTTGTCCCCTACTATTTCTGAAAGATTATTTATGTCCTCCTTAGTGAAGACAGAACCAAAGTAATTATTCAATTGGTCTACCATGTCCTTGCTCCCCATAATCAATTCACCTGTTTCTGTCTGTAGGGGACCTACATTTGTCTTAACCAATCTTTTTTCTTTTCACATATCTATAAAAGCTTTTACAGTCAGTTTTTATGTTCCCTGCCAGTTTTCTCTTATAATCTTTTTTCCCCTTCCTAATTAAGCCCTTTGTCCTCCTCTGCTGAACTCTGAATTTCTCCCAGTCCTCAGGTGAGCCACTTTTTCTGGCTGTCAGCCACGGGTGCACTACCTTCCTTGATTTATTCTTTTGCCAAACTGGGATGAACAATTGTTGTAGTTCATCCATGCGATCTTTAAATGCTTGCCATTGCATATCCACCGTCAACCCTTTAAGTGTCATTTGCCAGTCTATCTTAGCTAATTCACGTCTCATACCTTCAAAGTTACCCTTCTTTAAGTTCAGAACCTTTGTTTCTGAATTAACTATGTCACTCTCCATCTTAATGAAGAATTCCACCATATTATGGTCACTCTTACCCAAGGGGCCTCTCACGACAAGATTGCTAATTAACCCTTCCTCATTGCTCAATACCCAGTCTAGGATAGCCTGCTCTCTAGTTGGTTCCTCGACATGTTGGTTCAAAAAACCATCCCGCATACATTCCAAGAAATCCTCTTCCTCAGCACCTTTACCAATTTGGTTCACCCAATCTACATGTAGATTGAAGTCACCCATTATAACTGCTGTTCCTTTATTGCACACATTTCTAATTTCCTGTTTAATACCATCCCCAACCTCACTACTACTGTTAGGTGGCCTGTACACAACTCCCACCAGCGTTTTATGCCCCTTAGTGTTATGCAGCTCTACCCATATCGATTCCACATCTTCCCAGCTTATGTCCTTCCTTTCTATTGCGTTAATCTCCTCTCTAACCAGCAACGCCACCCCACCTCCTTTTCTTTCATGTCTATCCCTCCTGAATATTGAATATCCCTGAATGTTGAGCTCCCATCCTTGGTCACCCTGGAGCCATGTCTCTTTGATCCCAACTATAACATATTCATTAATAACAATCTGCACTTTTAATTCATCCACCTTGTTACGAATGCTCCTTGTATTGACACACAAAGCCTTCAGGCGTGCTTTTACAACTCTCTTAGCCCTTATACAATTATGTTGAAAAGTGGGCCTTTTTGATGCTTGCCCTGGATTTGTCGGCCTGCCACTTTTACTTTTCACCTTACTACTTTTTGCTTCTACCCTCATTTTACACCCCTCTGTCTCTCTGCACTGGTTTCCATCCCCCTGTTGTGAACTAACCTCCTCTCGCCTAGCCTCTTTAACTTGATTCCCACCCCCCAACCATTCTAGTTTAAAGTCACCTCAGTAGCCCTCGCTAATCTTCCTGCCAGGATATTGGTCCCCCTAGGATTCAAGTGTAACCCGTCCTTTTTGTACAGGTCACGCCTGCGCCAAAAGAGGTCCCAATGATCCAAAAACTTGAATCCCTGCCTCCTGCTCCAATCCCTCAGCCACGCATTTATCCTCCACCTCATTGCATTCCTACTCTCACTGTCGCGTGGCACAGGCAGTAATCCCGAGATTACTACCTTTGCGGTCTTTTTTCTCAACTCCCTTCCTAGCTCCCTATATTCTCCTTTCAGGACCTCTTCCCTTTTCCTACCTATGTCATTGGTACCTATATGTACCACGACCTCTGGCTCCTCACCCTCCCACTTCAGGATATCTTGGACACGATCAGAAATATCCCAGACCCTGGCACCAGGGAGGAAAACTACCATCCGAGTCTCTGGACTGCGTCCACAGAATCGCCTATCTGACCCCTTTACTATCGAGTCCCCTATTACAACTGCGCTCCTCTTCCTTTCCCTACCCTTCTGAGCTACAGGGCCGGACTCTGTGCTGGAGGCACGGCCACTGTCGCTTCCCCCGGGTAAGCTGTCCCCCCCAACAGTACTCAAACAGGAGTACTTATTGTCAAGGGGCACAGCCACCAGGGTACTCTCTATTACCTGACTCTTCCCCTTCCCCCTCCTAACCGTGACCCACTGGTCTGCCTCCCGTGGCCCCGGTGTGACCACCTACCTGTAACTCCTCTCTATCAACTCCTCACTCTCCCTGACCAGACGAAGGTCATTGAATGGCAGGGCAGGCTCGACGGGCCAGGTGGCTGACTCCTGCTCCTATTTCTTATGTTGCTATGTTCATATTAAAGCACTGACACAGACCCAAACCCCACACACATACACACACACGCACACACACACACAAACGCACACACACACACAAACACACACAAACACACACACACACGCACACACGCACACACACACACGCACACAAACACACGCACACAAACACACACACACGCACACACACACACACTCAGACACACACGCACGCACACACACACACACACATGCGCGCACACACACACTCAGACACACACGCACACGCACACACACACACGCACACAAACACACAAACACACACACGCACACGCACACACGCACACGCACACGCACACACACTCAGAGACACACACACACGCACACGCACACGCACACACACTCAGACACACACGCACACACAGACACACACGCACACACACACACATCTCCCAACATCAGCTCCAGGATAATTCTCCAGTTGGTAGGTCAGTCCTTCAACTCCAGGACACCGGGCAAGGTTGTTTGATTCCAAACGATGGTTTATTGATCACTACAGATCAAAACCATCCCTACAAAAGTAAAAGAACAACTAATTCAGAGCCACAATCTCAATGGAGACTGGAGCTCGGCACTATCTTGGCTGGAAATTTCCCTTGAATGGAGATTGATAAAGAAACATTCAGTTACCAGTGGAGACCTCTGCATCTGGATTGCCACAAGCGCAAACATCCTGTTGAGAGATCTCAGGACATTAGGACTCCACTGGCGAACTCCTACCTTTTGGAATAATGGCGTTTGCCAGCACTGTGGACCCTGCCAGGGTAAGAGAGGTGACCTGTGTGAATCTTCTCCCGAACAGGCTCAGTGTCAGGTAGACCACGATCTTCGCCGGAATGTCTACGGCTCCAAAGATGAGCTGGATGAGGTAGATGTCAACTCCAAACCCTTGCAGGTCGATTGACAGCCCATAATAGGTGAAGCTCGTTGAAAACCTGTTCACACAAAATGTGCAGAGTGGAAAGTTACCAGGATGCTGTCTGATTAGAGAGCGTGTCTTATGAGGATAGGTTGAGTGAGCTCGGGCTTTTCTCTTTAGGAGGATGAGAGGTGACTTGATAGACGTGTTCAAGATGATAAGAGGCATAGATCGAGTGGACAGCCAGGAAATTTTTCCCAGGGTGGAAATGGGTAATACGAGGGGGAAGGATTTTAATGTGATTGGAAATTAGAATTTAGAATTCTGCATGAGTGTGTGAGAGTGTGTGTCTGTGTCAGTGAGTGTGTGTGTGTGTGTGTGTGTGTGTGTGAGACAGTGTGTGACTAAGTGTGTGTGTGAGCGTGTGTGAGAGTGATTGTGTGTGTGAGCGAGTGTGTGTGAGAGAGTGTGTGTGTAAGTGTGTGTGTGTGACAGCATGTGAGTGAGTGTGTGTGAGTGTGAGTGATTGTGTGTATGTCTGTGTCTGTGTGTGTGTGAGCGTGTGTATGTGTGAGTCTGTGTGAGAGTGTGTGTGTATGTGACAGCGTGCGATTATGTGAGTGAGTGTATGTGAGTGTGTGTGAGTGTGTGATTATGTGTGTGTGTGAGTTGAGTGAGTGTGTGAGTTGATCGAGTGTGTGTGAGTGTGTGTGTATGAGTGTGTATGAAAGAGTGTGACACTGTGTGTGTGTGTGTGTGTGTGTGTGTGTGTGTGTGTGTGTGTGTGTGTGTGACTGTGAGATTGCATAGTAGTGATAGATACTGCCTGGGCTTTAGATCAGCAATGAAGGACCTCCATCTCTGTCCATCTTTGGCCATCTTCTCTATTGTGCCCCCGGTGTGGTTCAGGGTCCTCATATCTGCCTCGACAGTACGGAGCCAAGTTGTCTTTGTTCTTCTGTGTTTCCTTCCACTGTTTGAGGCTCCAATGAAGTGCTGTCTTGATGATGGAGTCGGCCTCTCTTTTCATCACGTGCCCAATCCATCTCCAGCGTTTCCTCATGGTGATTGTGGCCATGTCCTCTTGGTGACGCTGAAGGAGTAGAGTGTGGTTGGAGATCTTTCTAGGCTGAAAATACAGAGGTTCTTCTGGAGGCTCGTGGTGTGGAATGACGACAGCCTGACAGGGTCACTCTCTGTCGTGCGCCAGCGTTCTGACCCGTACGAGAGTGTGGACAGAACACAGCTCAGGTACAGCTTCACCGTGTGCATGTGTATTTGAAACTTGTTACCGAGAGCCAGTGAAAAGCTTGTCTTGCATACTGTTCATACAGATCAAATCATTACAGTGTACTGATGCAGAGAGAAATTACACATCGATTGACAGAAAGGCATTGAGCCTGGTTTGAGGTGCAGAACATTTGAACCAGTACTTGCATGGGAGCGAGTTTACCCTCGTTGCTGATCATCAACCACCAGTGTCCATTTTCAATCCCCAGAAGGGTGTTCCATGCTGTGGGCAACAACAGCAGCACAGATGCAGAGATGGGTTCTGTCTCTTGAAGAGCAAGATCAAATTCACGAGGACAACTAACCATGGAAATGCTGACGGATTGTCCTGTTTACCCTCGGAAAAGGAAATACCTGAAACACTTACAAAAGCGGACACTTCTCGTGACATAATCTCCCTCATGCAAATTGAAAGTCTCCCTGTAACGGCAGAGACGATTCAGAGGGAGAGCAGAGAAGACCCCACACTGTCTCCAGTCTCAGGGTATCCACAATGGCTGGAATGTGCAGCAAAAATCGCAGATCCCCTGTTTTTACCAGAGCCAGGATGACCTTGCCCTTCCTGTGGGTTGCCTTGTGTGGGGATAAAGACTTGTTGTACAATGCAAGCTGAGAGCTAAAGTCTTGATGGAGCTACATGCCAGTCATCTAGGCATGGTCTAAATGAAAACATTGGCTCGAAGCTTTGTCTGGTGGCCTGGCATAGACCAGCATATCGGGCAGCTTGATGTGCACTGTTCAGGATGCCAACATGTCCAGAAGATGCCAGGAGCTCACCTCTCCGTCCCTGGGAATTGCCCACATTGCCCTGACAGAGGACTCACGTGGATTTTGCCAGACCGTTTGATGGTGGTAGTAGATGCACCTACAAAGTGACCAGAAGTGATCCCAACAGTCTCCACTACAGCCTCACACACTGTTGATGTGTCGTGAAGCCTCTTCTCAAGGACTGGTGTCCCGACAACTTCGTCAGTGACAACGGACCACAGATTGTTTCAGAACAGTCTCAATTATTCCTGAACATCAATGGAATAAGACATATTACATCTGTACCATACCTCTCAGCTACAAATGTCTTGGGAGAAAGGTTTGTCCAGAGTCTAAAGAACACACTGCGGGCAAGGTCAGCAGAACACACTACACCAACACTAAACCAGAAGCTCACAGATTTCCTCCTTACATGCCTGATTACAGCTCAATCCACAACCAACAGCTCACCAGCTATGCTGTTCCTGAGTCGTCCCTGGCGTTCACGCCTGGATCTCCTCAAACCAATCTCAGAAGCAGTGTCCAGGACAAACAACTGAGACAAACCGAGGGATCCGCAAACAAGGACGTTCAATGTTTCACTCCTGGACGAGCAGTCCTGGTGAGCAACGAGAGGTGATCAAATGTGTGCACTTGGAAAGATTAAGGACCGAACTGGACCACTCTCCTGCACAGTGGAGATTATGTCTGATGTGATCTGGAGCCGATTTATCGATCAGTTGAGGAGAGCAGAGACAAATGTTGGCGAAGAAAGGTGTCCAGAACTGTCAGAATCATTTCGTGCAGTCCCAGAGTCAACTCCTACAACCACCACGGGGTAGGTCACTGAATCCGAGATAGTTTCACAGCAACAAGTCTCAGCTGCCGAGCAGAGTGACTGTCCCCCCACCCCTCCTCCCGGCCCCGCTTGTCAGGAAAAACATTACTGAATTGACTTTATTTCTTACATCCTTCATATACATGAGCAGTAAAAATCTTTACGTTACCTCTCCGTCTCAATGTGTAATGTGCAATTTGTAGCAATTTATAATAAATAGTATGTACAACAGAACAGGAACAAGATGGTTAAATATGAACAGTCAATATAACATATAAATAGAGTTGTGTCAGCATGAATTAATCAGTCTGATGGCCTGGTGGAAGAAGCTGTCCCAGGGCCTGTTGGTCCTGGCTTTTATGCTGCTGTACCATTTCCCGGATGGTAGCAGCTGGAATAGATTGTGGTTTGGGTGACTCGGGTCCCCAATGATCCTACGGGCCCTTTTTACACACCTGTCTCTGTAAATGTCCTGAATAGTGGGAAGTTCACATCTGCAGATGTGCTGGGCTGTCCGCACCACTCTCTGCAGAGTCCTGCGATTGAGGGAGGTACAGTTCCCATACCAGGCAGTGATGCAGCCAGTCAGGATGCTCTCAATTGTGCCCCTGTAGAAAGTCCTTGGGATTTGGGGCCAAACCAAATTTCCTCAACTGTCTGAGGTGAAGGAGGTGCTGTTGTGTCTTTTTCACTACACAGAGATATGTACAGACCACGTGAGATCCTCGCTGATGTTTATGCCGAGGAACAAGTCTTTAGTATGTGATGTCTGGTAATGTTTAACATACTGATAGCAAGAATTAATTATTAATTCTGAACTATTGGACTAAGTTTAATGACCGCAGTCACTGTGAAATCATGTTCTACGGAGAACAAGGTAAAGGAATTGCAAACACAGGAGATTCTGCAGTTGCTGGAAATCCAGAGCAACACACACAAAATGCTGGAGGAACTCAGCAGGTCAGGCAGCGGTAAATGGGAATGAATAAACTGTCAACGTGTTGGGCAGAGATCCTTCATCAGGACTGGAAAGGAAGGCGGAAGATGCCAGAAGAAGACTTTAAAGGAGCCGTTGAGAGCATAGGGCGATAGAATGCACCCTGTGGTTTGAGAGGTCGCAGACACACTCAGTGGCCACTTTATTAGGAACCCCCTGTATGTTAAAAAACGTGGGTGTCAAGCCCTTGAAAGTGAGTCCATAGGTTGTGGAATCAGTTCAGTGTTGAGGTGAGAGAAGATCTCCATGTTGGTTCAGGAGCCTGATAGCTGAGGGGTCATAATTGTTTATGATCCTGCTGGTGTGGCTCCTGTACTTCCCCCCACCAGTGGCAGCAGCAGGAAGAGAGCGCAGGGTGAATGTGCACAGTCTTTTCCCCAGGGGCTGGGGAGTCAGGACCAGAGGACACAGGTTTAAGGTGAGAGGGGAGAGATTTAATAGGAAGAACTTTGTCGCCCAGACGCTGGTCCGTAGATGGGAAGAATTGTCAGAGGAAGTATATGAGGCAGAAACATTAACATCATGTGGGCAGGTACATGGATAGGAAAGGTTTAGATCAGTGATTCCCAACTGGGTTCCACGTTTTCCAGGGTTAGTGGCAGGGGTCTGGGGCATAAAAATGGTTGGGAAACACTGGTTTAAAGGCCAAACGTGAGCCAATGAGTTGAGGCATCTGGGATAGAATGGACCGATTGGGCTGAAGGGCCTGTGCCCATGCTGGGCATCGTTCTGACACAAATACTACCTTTATATCTGTAGATGAGTGAAATCCCTCGACAGTCCTATCCTGTGTTCTATGATTGATATTGTTGTGTGTTGCACTGACTGGGCTCCTTCCCGCAACCTTGCCTACACACCAACAACCACACGTCCACCCCCACCACCCCAGGAATAAGGTCCAGACTCAGTAAACGTTGTGCTTACACTCGGCGGCCACTTTATTAGATACGAATGTACACCAGTTTGTTAATGCAAATATCTAATCAGCCAATCATGTGGCAGCAACTCAATGTATAAAAGCACGCAGACGTGGCCAAGAGGTTCAGTTTCTTTGTACAGAAAAATCAGAATGGGGAAGTAATGTGATCTAAGTGACTTTGACCGTGGAATGATTGTTGGTGCCAGATGGAGTGGTTTGAGTATCTCAGATACTGCGGATTTTCTGGGTCCACGGTTTACAGAGAATGGTGCAAAACACACAAAAACATTCGGTCAGTGGCAGCTCTGTGGGTGAAAACACCTTGTTAATGAGAGAGGTCAGACGAGAATGGCCAGACTGGTTCAAGCTGACAGGAAGGCGACAGTAACCACATGTTACAACAGAGGTGTGCAGAAGAGCATCTCTGAATGCACAACACGTCAAATATTGAGGTGGACGGGCTACAGCAGCAGAAGACAATGAACATACACTCAGTGGCCATGTTATTAGGTACAGGAGGTACAAGTTGCAATATCCAGCTGGGCAAACAGTAGCAGGATCTGGCAGGTTGGCCCCTTCACTCCCCTCCTGTCCATCTGCGGAGGTGTGTTGACGAGGGCACCAGGCGGCATTCTGGTTCAGGGCCTCTGTTCCACCAGGGGGATTTGCGCTCCCGGTTCCGGGATCACATCCGCCTTTGGCGCCTTCCCCAGTCTCCACCTGCAAACAACCACAAGTCAGCAGTGTCACGAAATTCCTCCAACCTTGTTAACCCCAGGAACCTTGATTTCTCCAAGTTGTGGTTATTTTGTTTCTGTTCCTATTCCCATTTCTTCATTTCCCCACCCTGGCCTCTTAGCTCCTCTCTTCACCTGCTCACCTCCCCTGGTCTCCCTCCGCCTTATCCTTCTCCCATGGTCCACTCTCCTCTCCAATCAGATTCCTCCTTCTTCAGCCCGTTACCTTTCCAGCCTATCATCTCCCAGCTTCTTACTTCATCCCCTCTCCTCCACCTACCTGGCTTCACATTTCACCTTTCTAGTTTGTACTCGTTCCTCTTCGCCCCCACCTTCTTATTTTGGCTTCTTCCCCCTTCCTTTCCAGTCCTAATGACCCAAAACGCTGACTCTTTCTCCCTCTCCATGGATGCTGCCTGACCTGCTGAGCTCCTGCAGCATGTTGTGTGTGTTGCACTGGGTTTCCAGCAACTGCAGAATCTCTTGTGATTTAAAAAAAATTTTAACCCTGTTTCAGGTAAGATTCAGCATGATATCAAAAGTTTTGACCAACTGCTATAGAGTTTGGTCGAGGCACGACTGCGCAGGTGCGTGGACGTCAGCAAATTAGACCAGCGGGAAGAGGTTAAAAAGAAGACAGCTTTATAGAGTGGGTGTCAGAGTGGGAAGAGTCAGATTAGGAGGGCTTTGACTCAACGGGGCTTCGATGACAATGGGTCGAGGCGAGGTAAGTTACTTGTTAAGCATAGTAATAGTGAGTATGTCTGTGAGGCCAGTGTTCTGTACTGGGTGTCAGATGCGAGATGTCCGGGAGACTCCCGGCCTCCCGGACAGCCACATCTGCACCAGGGTCATTGAGCTGCAGCAAAGTATTCATGAAGTACCTCCGCTACCTCCTCCGACTCCGTGCACACGTTTCCACTATTGCAACTGATTGGTCTAATTCTCACACAGCTCATCCTCTTGCTCTTCACATACTCGTAGAATGCCTTGGGGTTTTCCTCAATCCTGCTCACTATGGCCTTCTCATGGCCCCTTCCAGCTCTCCTGATTTCATTCTTGAGCTCCTTCCTGGCTCCCTTGTAATTTTCTAGAGCTCTAACATCATCTAGTTTCTTGAACCTTTCATAAGCTTTTCTTTTCTTCTTAAGTAGATTTTCTACATCCTTTGTACACCATGGTTCTTCTACCCTACCATCCTTTCCCTGCATCAATGGAACATACCTAAGCAGAACAGCATACAGATGTTCCCTGAATATTTGCCACATTTCTGCCGTACATTTCCCTGAGAACATCTGCTTAAGAGCATCGTATTTTCCCCAACCCCAATTAAATGTTTTCCCAAATTGTCGGCACTTCTCCTTTCCAGTCCTATGGATGCTGTCTAAGTTGCATGCCATCTTGGTCAAAATTTCCCATCCACTACATAATGTACTGGTTGGGCACAGGAGTACATTCAGCCAGAGACTCATTCCACCGAGATGCAGCACATAGCGTCATAGGAAGTCATTCCTGCCCATGGCCATCAAACTTTACAACTCCTCCCTTGGAGGGTCAGACACCCTGAGCAAATAGGACTTATTTCCTGGCATAATTTACATATTATTATTTAACTATTTATGGTTTTATTACTATGATTTATTTATGGTGCAACTGTAACGAAAACCAATTTCCCCTGGGATCAATAAAGTATGACTATGACTAAAGGAGATAGAGTTGTGGTCACAACTCCAAAATGCTCTCCGACCGAGAGATCTGACATCTGACCAGGTTCATTTCCCAACAACAGATCAAGTTCAGCCTCTCATCTAGTTGTCTTATCTACATATTGCATCAGGAAACCTTCCTGAACACACCTAACAAACTCCACCCCATCTAAACCCCTTGCTCTATGGAGATGCCAGTCAATAATAAGGAAGTTAAAATAACCCACCACAGCAACCCTATTATTATTGCACCATTCCAGAATCTGCCTCCCTATCTGCTCCTCTACTATTGTCTCAGTTACTATTGGGTGTTTTCTATAGGCCCCCAGTAGAGTTATTGCCACCTTCCTGTTTCTGACTTCCACCCACAATGACTGAGTAGACAATCCCTACAATCCAACCATGAATTCCCCCTTTTCTGCAACCGTGATACTATCCCCGATTAGCAGTGTCACTCCCCCATCTCTTTCACCTCCCTCCCTGTCCTTTTTGAAACATCTAAAGCCCGGCGCACTCAGCAGCCATTCCTGCCCCTGAGACACCCAAGTCTCTGTAATGGCCACAACATCATAGTTCCATGTATTGATCCACGCTCTAAGTTCATCCACCAATTTATGATACTCCTTGCATTAAAACAGACACATCTCAAACCATCAGGCTGAGTGCATCTTTGCTCTATCATCTACTTATCCTTCCTCACAAACTCTCTACAAGCTCTCTCTACTTGAACGCCAACCTCCCCATCCTCTGCCTCTTCACTTCGGTTCCCATTCCCCTGCAAATCTAGCTTATACCCTCCCCAAAAGCATTAGCAAACCTGCCTCCCCGGATATTGGTTCCCCTCCAGTTCAGGTGCAGCCCGTCCCACTTGTCCAGGTCAGCCCTTCCCCATTAAAGGTTCCAAGGATCCAAGAACTTGAAACCCTGCCCCCTGCACCACCTCCTCAGCCACTCATTCATCTGCACAACCTTCCTGTTCTGACCTTCCCTAGCTCGTGGCACCGGGAGTAATCCAGAGATTACAGCCTTGGGGGTCCTGCTCTTTAGCCTCCTCCTAAATTTACTGCGCAGAACCTCTACCCCTCTCCTGCCTATGTCATTGGTACCAACATGTACCACAACCTCCGGCTGCTCTCCCTCCCCTTCAAGAATATTCCCAGTGACAGCCTGGACCCTATCATCCAGGAGACAACACATTATCCTAGCATCTCTTTTGCTGCCGCAGAATCTCCTATCTGCCCCCTTAACTATCGTCTATCCCATATCCCCTATGACTATTGCTCTGCCTGACTTCACCCTACCCTTCTGAGGCTCAGAGCCAACCTCAGTGCTATTTGTCTGGCTGCTGCTGCCTTGCCCAGACAGGTCATCCTCCTCAGCAGTATCCTGTTGCTGAAGGGAATGGCCACAGGGGACTGACCATTGACTACCTTCACTGACTACTTTCTCTCTTTACCTTTCTCGGTGTTCATCAATCTACTCCTCGAATTCTGCACTCTGAGTGTAAACACCTGCTCAAACGTCTTATCTATCAATTGTTCTGCCTCCTGAATGATCCTTAGTTCACCCAACCCCAGCTCCTGCTCCTTAATGCTGTCTTTCAGAGGCTGGTGAATCTGTGGAGATCACTGTTACAGGTGGGTGTGGAGGCCAAGTCATTGGGTATATTAGAGCAGAGGTTGATGGGTTCTTTGTTAGTAAGGGTGTCGAAGGTTACAGGGAGAAGGCAAGAGATTGGGGTTAATGAATCAGCCATGATGAAATGGCAGAGCAGACTCGATGGGCCGAATGGCCTAATCTTGCTCCGCTGCCTTATGGGCTTGTAAGCCAAGTTCTAGAGTCGGTCAAACATGCTGACTGAGTTTACAACTCCCTCCACCTTATTTTAATCCTATGCAGTACCCCCCCATACCAGTTGCCCCTCCTGCCCTGCAGCCATCAGAATGCTCTCCACGGTGCATCTGCAGAAATTTGCGAGCGCTTAGGTGACATACCAAACCTTCTCAAACTCCTAATGACATATAGCGGCTGTCGTGCCTTCTTTGTAGGCACCTCGATACGTTGGGTCCAGGATGGGACCAGGCTCAACAAGTTTAAGTCCTGCTGCTGTCCATTACAAGTTTGTACGTTGTCCCTGTGGTCACGTGGGTTTCCGCCCAGGGCTCAGGTTTCCTCCCACATTCCAAAGGCATACAGGCGAGGGTTGGTGAGCTGTGGGCATGCTATGTTAACACCAGAAGTGTGGCGATATTTACGGGCTGCCCCCCCCCGCCCCCGCCTGACTGTTTTGGCCACATTTTTGGATGTACTGACGTGCAGACTATATCTCATTCAGAATTTGAGGAGATTTGGTTTGTCACCTAATGCACTGATCCTGATGTGACTGTGCAGTATGTATCTGTTGCAAATGGCTGTGGTATGTTGCTGTGGTCGAGGGAGCCAGTGGATTCAGTCCCACCCCCGACCCAACCAGCACTGCTCCCAAATCCCTGCCCTTCCCCCTGCCCGCCGACCCAGATCTGAAACCTCCCCCCCCCAGGCATTTCCCTTGGTCCACTTGTACCCCAGCTCAGCAGGAGATGAGGACATCCCACCTGTTCTCAACATCCTCGACTGTGTCCGGGAGCTGGGTGTTGAGGGTCTCCGGGAGACCGAAGGCCGATACTCCGGACAGAATGGCCATCCCGCCATAGATACTCATGGGCACGAAGGGGAGGTAGTCGCCGCTCAGCTTGACCATCGGTGCCACGATGGCGCCCACCCGAGCCATGGTGTTGGCCAAACCTACGCCCGTCTGCCTGCGGGGAGAGAAACGTCCGGAGTCAGTAGCGGTGGGCAAAGCTCCTCACGTCCCCACCTCCACATCGACAGCAAGGTCGTGGAGTCATCAGGCCTTTCTGTCCTCTAATCTGTACTAACCCATTTACAGTGTACAGGTTCTGCAGACGCTGGAAATCTTCTGGAGCAGAGGTTCCTCCCCTGGGGTCCAGGGACCCCTTGCTTAACGGCATTGCTCCATGGCAGACCGCTGGAGGAACTCAGCAGGTCAGGCAGCATCTACGGAAATGAATCAACAGTCAACACTTTGGGCTGAGACCCTTCTGAACACTGGAAAGGAGCCCCCATATCACAGTGAGCATCCATCTTAATTCAACTTCCCACTCCCATTCCGACATGTCGGTTCACGGCCTCCCCGGCTGTCATGATTAGCCCAAACTTTGGGTGGAGTAACACCTCATATTCCACTTGGGTAGCCTCCTATATTGATTACTCAAACTTCTAGCAATTTCTACTCCCTCTCTCGTCTCTTTTTCCATTTCCCATTCTGGTTTCCCTCTCACCCCTTCTCTTCTCCTTACCTGACCATCACTCCCTTTGGTGCCCTTCATCATTCCCATGGTCCGTTCTCCTCTCCAATCAGACTCCTCCTTCTTCAGCCCGTTATCTTTTCCACCTATCACCTCCCAGCTTCTTATTTCATCCCCTCCTTCCCCACCAACCCAATTTCTCCCTCACCTGTCACCTCCCAGCTTGTTCTTCTCTTTCACTTCCCCCCAACTTCTTATTCTGGCTTCTTGCCCCTTCCTTTCCAGTCCGGGTGAAGGGTCTCAGCCTGAAATGCCTTGCTTCTGGCAGCAACATAGCATGCTCAAAGCTTAACAACCCCAAACGTCTCGACAACTTTCAATTCCTTGCTCCAAATGTCTCATGTTCACCGAGAATGCTCAGTCCCTGTACACTTCTGTCCCCACCAAGAAGGGCTGGAAGCTCTCTGCTTCTTTCCCAACAAAAGACCCAACCAGTTCCCCTCCACAACCACCCTCCTCCATCCTGCCGAACTAGTCCTCGCCCTCAAAAGTTTCTCCTTTGGATCCTCTCACCTTCTCCAAACTCGAGGGGCAGCCACAAGCACCCACATGGGCCCCAGCTATGCCTGCCTTTCATTGGCTATATGATATGAACAGTCCATGTTCCAAGCCTTCCCTGTAATGCTTCCCAACTCTTCCTGCACTGCATTGGTGCTGATTCATGCACCCATGCTGAGCTCATCACCTTCATCAACTTTGCTTCCCTCTTCTACCCTGCCCTTAAATTTGCTTGGTCCGTATCTGACACCTCTCTCCACTTTCACAATCTCTCTGCCTCCATCTCTGGAGACAAACTGTCAGCTGACATCTACTGATTCCCACAGCTATCTTGACTCTATCTTTTCCCACCCTGTCTACTGTAAAAACGCTATTCCCTTTTCTCAGATCCTCCCTTTCTGCCACATCCTATTTCCAGGATGTGGCTATCCTTTCTGGGACATCAGAGATAACACTATAAGACATAGGAGCAGAATTAGGCCATCTGGCCCATTGAGTCTGCTCTGCCATTCAATCATGGCTGATCCTTTTTTTTTCTCCTCCTCAACCCCAGTTCCCAGCCTTCTCCCTGTAACCTTTGATGCCATGTCTAATCAGGAACCTATCAATCTCTGCCTTAAATACACCCAACAACCTGGCCTCCACAGCTACATGTGACAACATTCCATAAATTCACCACCCTTTGGCTAAAGAAATTTCTCCACATCTGTTTTGAAAGGGCGCCCCTCTATCCTGAGGCTGTGCCCTCCTGTCCTAGACTCCCCCACCATGGGAAACATGCTTTCCACATTCTAGGCCTTTCAACATTCAAAAGGTTTCAATGAGATCGTCCCTCATCCTGCTGAATTCCAGCGAGTACAGTCCCAGAGCCATCAAACATTCCTCATATGATAGCCCTTTCATTCCTGGAGTCATCCTTGTGACCCTCCTCTAAACTCTCTCCAATGCCAGCACATCTTTTCAAAGATGAGGAGCCCAAACCTATTCACAATGCTCAAGGTGAGGCCTCACAAATGCATATTAAAGCCTCAGCATCACATCCTTGCTCTTGTATTCTAGACCTCTTGAAATTAATGCTAACATGGCATTTGCCTTCCTCACCACCGACTCAACCTGCAAGTTAACCTTTAGGGTGTTCTGCACAAGGACTCCCAAGTCCCTTTGCATCTCAGATTTTTGGATTTTCTCCCCGTTTAGAAAATAGTCTGCACATTTATTTCTACTACCAAAGTGCATGTCCAAGCATTTTCCAACATAGTATTTCATTTGCCACTTTCTTGCCCATTCTCCTAACTTGTCCAAGTCCTTCTGCATCCTACGTGTTTCCTCAACACTACCTGCCCCTCCACCAATCTTCATATCATCTGCAAACTTGGCAACAAAACCATCTATTCCATCTTCTAAATCATTGATATACAGCATAAAAAGAAGCGGTCCCAACACAGACCCCTGCGGAAAACCACTAGTCACTGGCAGCTAACCAGAAAAGGATCCTTTTATTCCCACTCACTGCCTCCTACCAATCAGACAATGCTGTCACCATGCCAGTAGCTTTCCTGTAATACCATGGGCTCTTAACTTGTTAAGCAGCCTCATGTGTGGCACCTTGTCAAAGGCCTTCTGAAAGTCCAAATATACAACATCCACTGCATCCCCTTTATCTACCCTACTTGTAATCTCCTCAAAGAATTCCAGCAGGTTCATCAGGCAGGATTTTCCCTGAAGGGAACCATGCTGACTTTGTACTATCTTGTCCTGTGTCACCAAGTACTCCATCGCCTCGTCCTTAACAATTGACTCCAACATCTTCCCAACCACTGAGGTTAGGCTAACTGGTCTATAATTTTCTTTCTGCTGCCTTCCTCCTTTCTTAAAGAGTGGAGTGACATTTGCAATTTTCCAGTCCTCTTCCTTCACACACTACAACATCAGGCACACTGCTTGTGTCTTCCACAGTCAAGACTGATGCAAAATACTCATTTAGTTCATCAGCCATCTCCCTGTGCCCCATTATTATTTCTCCTGCCTCATCTTCTAGTGGTCCTATAAACACTCTCATTTCTCTTTTATTTTTAACATACTTGAAACAAAAACTTTTACTATCCACTTTGATATTATTTGCTAGCTCTCTTTCATATTTCATCTTTTCCCTTCTAATGATTTTTTTAGTTGCTCTCTATAGCTTTTTAAAAACTTCCCAATCCTCTATCTTCCCACTAATTTTTGATTTGTTGTCTACCATTTCTTTTGCTTTTACAATAGCCTTGACTTCCCTCATCAGCCATGGTTGTACTATTTTACCATTTGAATATTTCTTCATTTTTGGAATACATATGTCCTGCACCTTCCTCATTTTTCCCAGAAACACACACCATTGCTGCTCTGCTGACATCCCTGCCAGCAGCTCCTTCCAATTTACTTTGGCCAACTCCTCTCTCATACCACTGTAATTTCCCTTTCTCCACTGAAATACTGCTACGTCAGACTTTACTTTCTCCCTATCAAGTTTCAAGTTGAACTCAATCATATTGTGATCACTGGTTCCTAAGGTTCTCTTTACCTTAAGTTCTCTAATCACTTCCAGTTCATTACATAACACCCAATCCAATATAGCTGATCTCCTAGTAGGCTCAACGACAAACTGGTCTGAAAAGGAGGCAGAGCTAAGTCGTTATGGTGCCCAAAGGCGACTCCTCTGCTTGCATCTTTGAAAACAGTTCTATTTCCATTTTTAATATCTCTATTTTTCCCTTTCTGGGCTCTCTTGAAGACCCTGACCTGGAGTTACACGCTGCCTACGGTTCTTTGCGGGAATAGGACCCGCTCTCGGGGTGTCATGACGGGCCGCTATTTGGCATGCCAAAGGCTTGGCCTAAGATTTTGGCATGGATTCAGAAGCCTGGGATCTCGAGGAACTGGAGACGGGCGGATCAAGGGTTGGTGTCGCCACAGGAGACCCGTGTGTCGTTGGGGGAGTTGGAACATGTGCTGTGTGTCTGGGGACCCAGGATCTTTGCGACGTAACGGACTTTTAACATCGTAAACCAGCGAGTTGTTCATCATCTCTCCCGCTGGTTGGAAAATGGAGTCACCTCTTTCTCCCTTGTTAGGAGAGAGAGAGCCTACAGCATGTGGAATTATCGGGTGAACAATGTAGTCTCTGGGGTGACTGCAAGTCTGTGTCTTTGCTATTGCTTTGCTCACGTTTGAGTGCTGGTAGCGGGTGTGCTTTATTTTTGCCGGTGGGGGGAGGGGGATTGTTGCCCGCCGCCACTTATGCGAGGGAGGGAGGGGAGAGCTGGGGAGGGGGGACTTTGGGGTTCTAACATTTAACTGTCATTCATTCTTTGGAGGCACCCCTCTGTTTTCGTGGATGTTTGCAAAGAAAAAGAATTTCAGGATGTATATTGTATACATTTCTCTGACATTAAATGTGCCTTTGAAACCTTTGAAAGCCATCTCTTAGGCATTCAACAAACCCGCTCTCTTGAGATCCATTACCAACCTGATTTTCCCAATCGACCTGCGTGTTAAAATCTCCCATGACTACCATAACATTGCCCCTTTGACTCGCCTTTTCTATTTCCTGTTGTAATCTGTGGTCCATCTCCCAGCCACTGTTGAGAGGCCTGTATATAACTACCATCAGGGTCCTCTTACCCTTGCAGTTTCTTAACTCAACCCACAAAGATTCAACATCCTCCGATCCTATGTCACATCTTTCTACTGCTTTGATGCCATTCCTTACCAGTAGAGCCACACCACCCTCTCTGTTGACCTTCCTATCCCTCTGATACAACGTGTAACCTTGGACATTCAGCTCCCAACTACAACCATCCTTCAGCCACGATTCAGTGATGGCCACAACATCATACCTGACAATCTGTAATCGTGCAACAAGATCGTCCACCTTTTTTCTTATACTACACGCATTTAGATACAGCACCCTGAGTACCGTATTTGCTATCCTTTCTGATTCTGCATCCCTAATGATTTGATACTCAGCCTGCTGGCTGCAATTATGTTCTATCATCTGCCTGTCCTTCCTGACAATCTGAATGTATGCTATCTTTACTTTTTCTCTATCTGTCCTATCCTGAGTCCCTTCACGCTGGTTCCGACCCCTCTGCCAAATCAGTTTTTTTTTTAAATACTTTATTTTCAAAATTTTCGAAAAAAACAATGAAATCAACAAGAACATACCAGCTCAGACCCAAATTAGTTTAAACCCTCTCCAACAGCTCTAACAAAACTGCCTGCGGGAATATTGCTCCCCTCTAGTTCAGGTGCAACCCGTAACTTTTGAACGGGTCATACCTCCTCCAGAAGAGATCCCAATGACCCAAGAACCTGAAGCCCTGCCCCCTGCACCAGCATTAATCTGCCAAATCATCCTGTTTCTACCCTCACTGGCACGTGGCACAGGCAACAATCCAGAAATTACTACCCGGGAGGTCCTGCTTCTCAGTTTTCTACCGAGCTCTCTAAATTCTCTTTTCAGGACCTCTTTGCTTTTCCTTCCTATGTCATTGGTACCAATATGTACCAAGGCATCTATCTCCCTCTCCAAAATGTTGTGGACGCGATTTGAGACATCCCTGACCCTGGCACCTGGGAGGCAACAAACCATCTGGGTGTCCCGTGCACATCCAAAATCTCCTGTCTGTTTCCCTCACTATCGAGTCTCCTATCACTACTGCTCCCTTCTTCTCTCTCTTTCCCTTCTGCACCACGGACCCATGCTCCGTGCCTGTAACCCGGTTGCTGTGACATTCTCTCGGGAGGTCATCCCCCACAAAAATATCCAAAGCACTATACTTGCTTTTGAGGGGAATGGCCACAGGGGTGCTCTGCTCTAACCGCCTATTTCCGTTTCTCCTGACGGTCACCCAGTAACTCGCCTCCTGCAACTTCGGGGTGACTACTTCCCTGTAACTGATCTCCTCACTCTCCCGTACAAACTGATCCCTAACACGGTCTTCAAGGAGCTGCAGCTGGATGCACTTCACGCAGATGTAGTTCCCCGGGAGACTCTGGGTCTCCCAGTTCTACAACATCCTGCACGAAGAGCACACCACAGTCATTTAAATTGTTCAGTAAGAGAGAAAAGAAAACAAAAAAAGGAAACCTTAACAGACGCTTTACACAGAGCCGACGCCTCTTCTGAGCCGAAGCCTTTTTGAGCCAAAGCCTGACGCTTCTACTCTTGCCACTGGCCTACTCCCGACAATGGCCGCTCCACTTATCCCGTATGTACTTTTATTTGGTTCGTAGAGCTCTGCTGATGCCGCTGATAGGCGCCATACAATGGACAAATGCCAGCAAAGCTCTCCTTTTAAATAATCGCCGCCGACCTGCGAGAAGCACCTCTTCCCAGAGCTCTGTTGATGCCGCTGATAGGCCCCGTACAATATGTCCTCCTTCTTCAAAGAACTGGGTTTCCTTTCCTCCACCATTGATGCTGCCCTCACCCGTATCTCCTCCACATCCCGAAATGTGCTCACCCCATCTTCCTGCCGCCTTAACAGGGAGAGAATTCCTCTCGTCCTCACCTACCATCCCATGAGATTCCACATCCAACACAACATTCTCCACAACTTCCGCTCTCCAAAGGGATCCCATCACCAATCACATCTTTGCCTCCTCTCCCCCCCCACCCCGCTTTCCGCAGGATCACTCTGTCTGCAATTCCCTTGCCCATTCGTCCTTCTCCACGAACCTCCCACCCAGCACTTATCCCTGTAAGCAACAGGAAGGCTACGCCTGCCCAAACACCTCCATTCACGGCCCCAAACAGCCTCTTCAGGCGAGGCAACACTTCACCTGCGGATCCGCTGGGGCCGTCTAACGTGCCCGCTGTTCCAACGGCTTCCTCTACATTGCTGAGACCTGACATGAATTGGGGGACCGCTTTGTCGAACACCTCTGTCCCATCCACCAAAATCAGAGTCCTGTTCCTGTTGCGACACGTTGCCCCATGGACTCCACTTGTGCCAAGATGAGGCCATTCTCAGAGTGGTGGAGGAACACCTCATATTCCGTCTGGGTACCCTCCATCTGGCATGGATATCGATTTCTCCTTCCAATATATTCCCCTCCATCTTCCCTCTTCTATTCCCCATGCTGTCCTCTTACCCCTTCTCACCTGCCTATCGCCTCCCCATGGTCCTCTCTCCTCTCCTATCAGATTCCTTTCTCACCAGCCCTCTACCTTTCCCACCCTCCTGGCCTCACCTATCATCTTCGAGCTAACTTTTTCCCTTCGCCCCACTTTTTTATTCCGCTGTCTCCCCCCTTTTCGTTGCAGTCCTGAAGAAGAGTGCTGGCCGAAATGTTGACTGTTTATGCATTTCCACAGACGCTGCCTGACCTGCTGAGTTCCTCCAGCATCTTGTGTGTTGCTCTGGATTTCCAAATATCGCCAGAATCTCTCGTGTTTAACCCTAAGCCACAAGGAAACCATAGAATGTGGGAGGAAACATAGAATGTGGGGGGAAACCGTACCATCCGGAAGAAACCCAGGTGAACGTACAAATTCCTTACAGGCAGCATTGGGAATTGAACCTGGGTCACTAATCACCGACACTGTAGAGCATTACACTGACCACTCTGCTACCACGCCACTATTCCTTCCACTCCCCCCAACTTCTGGCTTCATTCTCCTCCCTTTCCAGTCCTGATAAGACCAGAAGACCATAAGACACAGGAGCAGAATTAAGCCATTCAGCCCATCGAGTCTGCTCCAGTATTCCGGGATGGCTAATCACACATCCACTCAACCCCATACACCTGCCTTCTCACCATATCCTTTGATCCCCTGACCGATCAGGAAACTATCAACTTCCGCCTTAAATATACCCATGGACTTGGCCTCCACCGCAGTCTGTGGCACAGCGTTCCACAGATTCACTGCTCTCTGGCTAAAAAAAATTCTCCTTACCTCTGTTCTAAACAGTCACCCCTCAATTTTGAGGCTGTGCCCTCTAGTTCTGGATACCCCCAGCATAGGAAACATCCTCTCCACATCCACCCTATCTAGTCCTTTCAATATTCGGTAGGTTTCATGAGATCCCCCAGCATTCTCCAGGCTGCATCACTGTCTGGTATGGAGGGGCTACTGCACAGGACCGAAAGAAGCTGCAGAGGGTTGTAAATTTAGTCGGCCCCGTCTTGGGTACTAGTCTACAAAGTACCCAGGATATCTTTAGGGAGCGGCATCTCAGAAAGGCAGCGTCCATTATTAAGGACCTCCAGCACCCAGGACATGCCCTTTTCTCACTGTTACCATCAGGTAGGAGATACAGAAACCCGAAGACACACACTCAGCGATTCAGGAACAGCTTCTTCCCCTCTGCCATCCGATTCCTAAATGGACATTGAACCCGTGAAAACTACCACACTTTTTAATATATTTTATTTCTATGTTTTTGCATGATTTTTAATCTATTCAGTACATATATATACTGTAATTGATTGATTATGATTATTTTAATTTTTCCTCTTCTATATTATGTATTGCATTGAACTGCTGCTGCTAAGTTAACAAATTTCACAACACAGATAATAAACCTGATTCTGATTCCGATAAATTCCAGTGAGTACAGGCCCAAAGCTGCCAAACCCTCCTCATATGTTAACCTCTTCAGTCCCAGAATCATCCTCGTGAACCTTCTCTGGATTCTCTCCAATCACAAGACATCCTTTCTGAGTTATGGGGCCCAAAACTGTTGACAATACTCCAAGTGTGGCCTGACTAGAGTTTTATAAAGCCTCAGCATTATCTCCTTGCTTTTACATTCTATTCCCCTTGAAATACTTTACTTTATTGTCGCCAAACAATTGATACTGGAGTGTACAATCATCACAGCGATATTTGATTCTGCGCTTTGCGCTTCCTGGATTACAAGATAAATGCCAACATTGCATTTGCCTTCTTTACCACTGACTCATCCTGTAAATTAACCTTCGGAGAGGCTTGCACAAGAACTCCTAAGTCTATCTGCACCTCTGATGTTTGAACCTTCTCCCCATATAGATAACAGTCCACACTATTGTTCCTTTTACCAAAATGCATCATACATTTCCCATCACTGTATTCCATCTGCCACTTTTTGCCCATGCTCCCTGCTGCAATCGCACAGCGTTCTCAGCACTACCTACCCTTCACCTATCTTCGTATCATCTGCAAACTTTGCCACAAAGCCATCAATTCCGTTATCTAAATCATCGACAAACGATGTGAAAAGTAGCGGTCCCAATACTGACCCCTGAGGAACACCACTAGTCACTGGCAGCAAAGCAGAAAAGGCCTCTTTTATTCCCACTCGCTGCCTCCTGCCAGGCAACCATTCCTTGATCTATACCAGTATCTTTCCTGTAAAGCCATAGGATTTTATCTTGTTAAGCAGCCTCATATGTGGCACCTTATCAAATGCCTTCTGAAAATCCAAGTTAATGACATCCACTGCCTCTCCTTTGTCCACCCTGCTTGTTACTTCCTCGAAGAACAGGTTTGTCAAGCAAGATCTCCCTTTACAGAAACTATGCTGACTTTGACATATTATCTTTAGTCTCCAAGTACCTTGAATATTAGACTTAATAATAGACTTCAACATTTTCCCAGCTATTGAATTTAGGCTAACTGGCCTATAGTTTCCTTTGTTTTGCCTTTCTCCCTTCTTAAAGAGTGGAGTGACATCTGGGACTGTATCAGAATCAACTGATTCTTGCAAGATCATGACCAATGCATCTGTTATCTCTTCAGCAACCTCTCTCAGGCCTCTAGGATGTCGTCCATATGGTCCAGCTGACTTATCCACCTTAAGACCTTTCAGTTTTCCTTGCACTTTTTCCTTTGTAATAGCAATGGCACTCACTCCTGCTCCCCGACACTCACAGACCTCTGGCACATTGGTAGCGTCATTCACATTGAAGACTGATGCAAAGTACCCATTAAGTTCATCTGCCATTTCTTTGTCCCCCATTAATACCTCACAAGCATCATTTTCCAGTGATCCAATATCAACTCTCACCTCCCTTTTACTCTTTACATAATTGGAAAAAAAAACTTATTTCAAGAGGAATAGAATAAAACAGCAAAGAGATAATGCTGAGCCTTTATAAGACACTAGTGAGGCCGCACTTAAGAGTATTGTCAACAGTTCTGGGCCCCATATCTCCGAAAGGATGTGTTGTCAGAATCAGAATCAGGTTTATTATCACCGGCATGTGACATGAAGCTTGTTAACTTAGAAGCAGCAGTTCAATGCAATATATAATCTAGCAGAGAAAAAATAATAATAAATAAACAAGTAAATAAATTACATATATTGAATAGATTTTTTAAAAAAGAGTGCAAAAGTAGAAATATGGTATATTTAAAAAAATGAGGTAGTATCCAAAGATTCAATGTCCATTTAGGAATCGGATGGCAGAGGGGAAGAAGCTGTTCCTGAATCGCTGAGTGTGTGCCTTCAGGCTCCTGTACCTCCTCCCTGATGGTAACGGTGAGAAAAGGGCATGCCCTGGGTACTGGAGGTCCTTAATAATGGATGCTGCCTTTCTGAGACACCGCTCTCTAAATATGTATTGGATACTTTGTAGGCTAGTACCCAAGGTGGAGCTAACTAAATTTACAACCTTCTGCAGCTTCTTTTGGTCCTGTGCAGTAGCCCCTCCATACCAGACAGTGATGCAGCCTGTCAGAATGCTCTCCATGGTACAACTATAGAAGTTTTTGAGTGTATTTGTTGACATGCCAAATCTCTTCAAACTCCTAATAAAGTACAGCCATTTTCTTTATAACTGCATCAATATGTTGGGTCCAGGTTAGATCTTGACACCGAGGAACTTGAAGCTGCTCTCTCTCTCCACTTCTGATCCCTCTATGAGGATTGGTATGTGTTCCTTCGTCTTATCCTTCCTGAAGTCCAAAATCAGCTCTTTCGTCTTACTGACGTTCAGTGCCAGGTTGTTGCTGTGGCACCACTCCACTAGTTGGCATATCTCACTCCTGTACACCCTCTCGTCACCACCTGAGATTCTACCAACGATGGTTGTATCGTCAGCAAATTTGTAGATGGTATTTGAGCTATGCCTAGCCACGCAGTCATGTGTATATAGAGAGTAGAGCAGTGGGCTAAGCACACACCCCTGAGGTGCATCAGTGTTGATCGTCAGTGAAGAGGATATGTTATCACCAATCCACACAGATTGTGGTCTTCTGGTTAGGAAGTTGAGGATCCAATTGCAGAGGGAGATACAGAGGCCCAGGTTCTGCAACTTCTCAATCAGGATTGTGGGAATGATGGTGTTAAATGCTGAGCTATAGTCGATGAACAGCATCCTGACGTAGGGGTTTGTGTTGTCCAGGTGGTCTAAAGCCGTGTGGAGAGCCATTGAGATTGCGACTGCCATTGACCTATTGTGATGATAAGAGGCAGGAGTTCAGTCTAGTCATGACCAACCTCTCAAAGCATTTCATCACTGTCAATGTGAGTGCTACCGGGCGATAGTCATTAAGGCAGCCCACATTATTCTTCTTAGGCACTGGTATAATTGTTGTCTTTTTGGAACAAGTGGGAACTTCCACCCGTAGCAGTGAGAGGTTGAAAATGTCTTTGAATACTCCCGCTAGTTGGTTGGCACAGGTTTTCAGAGCCTTACCAGGTACTCCATCGGGACCTTCCACCTTGCAAGGGTTCACTCTTTTTAAAGACAGTCTAACATCGGCCTCTGAGATGGACATCACAGGGTCATCAGGTGCAGCAGGGATCTTCACAGCTGTAGTTGTGTTCTCCCTTTCAAAGCGTAAATAGAAGGCATTGAGTTCATCTGGTAGTGAAGCATCGCTGCCATTCATGATATTGGGTTTAGCTTTGCAGGAAGTAATGTCTTGCAAACCCTGCCAGAGTTGCCGTGCATCCGATGTCGCCTCCAACCTCATTCGAAATTGTCTCTTTGCGCTTGAAATAGCCCTCCACAAATCATACCTGGTTTTCTGGTACAGGCCTGGGTTGCCAGACTTGAATGCCACAGATCCAGCCTTCAGCAGACAACGTACCTCCTGGTTCATCCACGGCTTTTGATTTGGGAATGTACAGTAAGTCTTTGTGGGCACACATTCATCCCCACAGGTTTTAATGAAGTCGGTAAAAACTGCAGCATACTCATCCAGATTCAAAGATGAATGCCTGAATACAGTCCAGTCCACCGATCCAAAGCAGTCCTGTAGGCGCTCCTGTGCTTCCCTTGTCCTTACTGCTGGTGCTGCAGTCTTCAGTCTCTGGGAGTAGAAGTACAGCTAGGTGATCAGACTTCCCAAAGTGAGGGTGTAGAATAGCATTCTTGATGGTGGTGTAGCAATGGCCCAGTGTGTTGTTTCCTCTGGTATTGCAAGTCATCTGTTGATGGTAGTTGCTTAATGATTTTTTCAGACTGGCCTGGTTAAAATCTCCCAAAACAAATGGAGACTCTCATTGGAGAGAGTCCAGAGGATGATTTGGGGAATGAAGGGGTTAACATATGCAGAGAGTTTGGCAGTACTCACTGAAATTTAGAAGAATGCAGGGGGATTTCATTGAAACCTACCTAATGATAAAAAAGGCTAGATAGGGTGGATGTTGAGTGGATGTTTCCAATGATGGAGGTATCCAGAACTAGAGGGCACAGCCTCAAAATTGAGGGGCAAGCTTTTAGAACAGAGGTAAGGAGGATTTTTTTTTTAGGCAAAGTGTAGTGAATCTGTGGAATGCTCTGCCACAGACTGCGGTGGAGGCCAAGTCTGTGGGTATATTTAGGGCAGAAGTTGATCATTTCCTGACTGGTCAGGGTATCAAAGGATATGGTGACAAGGCAGGTGCATGGGGTTGAGTGGGATCCGGGATCAGTCATGATGGAATGGCAGAGCAGAATCAATGGGCTGAATGGCCTAATTCTGCTCCTGTGTCATATGGTCTTATGCTCTACTCTGGTATGGTTCCAGAGGAATGGAAAATTGCAAATCGCATTCCACTTTTCATGAAGGAAGAGAGGCAGAAGAAAGGATACTGTAAACCCGTTAGTCTGACCTCAGTAGTTGGGATGATGATGGAGTCGATTGTTAAGGACATGGTTTCAGGGTACTTGGAGGCACATGATAAAATAGGCTATAGTCAGCATGGTTTTCTCAAGGGAAAATCTTGCCCGACAAATCTGTTGGAATCCTTTGAAGAAATAACAAGGAGGATAGACAAAGAACTGGTGGATTTTGTGTTCCTGGTTTTTCAGAAGACCTTTGACAAGGTGCCGCATATGAAGTTATATAACAGGTTGAGAGAGCATGGCATTACAGGAAAGACACTAGCATGGATAAAGCAGTGGCTAATTGGCAGGAGGCAGAGTGGGAATAAACAGATATTTTCTGGTTGGTTGCCGGTGACTAGAGGTGTTCCACAGAGGCCTGTGTTGGGTCCAATCCTTTTTACATTATATGTCAATGATTTGGATGACAGAATTGATTGCTTTGTCGCAAAGTTTGCGATAATACAAAGATAGGTGGAGGGGCAGGTAGTTTTGAGGAAGTAGAGAGGCAGCAGAAGGACTTAGGGACTTAGACAAGGAGGATGGGCAAAGAAGAGGCAGATGGAATACAGTGTTGGGAAGTGTATGGTCATGCACTTTGGTAGAAGGAACAAAGACGTGGTCTATTTTCTGTATGGAGAGGAAAATTGGAAATCAAAGGAGCAAAGGGACTTAGAAGTCCTTATGCAGGATTCCCTAAAGGTTAATTTGCAGGTTGAGTCTGTGGTGAAGAAGGCAAATGCAATGTTAGCATTAATTTCAATAGGACAAGAATATAAAAGCAAAGAAGTAAGGTTGAGACGTTCATGTTGGGGGGGGCTGGTGAGGCCTCACTTGGAGTTTTGTGAGTAGGTTTTGCCCCCTTATTTAAGAAAAGATGTGCTGACATTGGAGAGGGTTCAAAGGAGGTTCACAAAGATGATTCTGGGATTGAAAGGGTTATCATATGAGGAGCGTTTGATGGCTCTGGGCCTCTACTCCCTGGAATTCAGAAGAATGAGGGGTGAGCTCATTGAAACCTATCAAATGTTGAAAGGCCTCGATAGAGTGGATGTGGAGAGGATGTTTCCTGTGATCGGAGAGTCTCAGACCAGAGGACACAGCATCAGAATAGAGCGACGTACTTTTAGAATGGATATGAGGAAGATTTTCTTAAGCCAAGGGGCTGTGAACCTGTGGAATTCATTGCCACAGGCAGCTGTGGAGATCAAGGGTTTGAGTATACTTAAGGCAGAAGTTGATAGATTCTTCATTAGTTAGGGCACGAAGGGATATGGGGAGAAGGCAGGAGATTGTGGCCGACAGGAAAACAGATCAGCCATGATGAAATGGCAAAGCAGACTCGATGGGCTGAATGGTTAGTAGGTTAATTGGTCATTATTAATTGTCCTATGATTAGGCTGGGGTTAAATCGGTGGTAACCTGGGTGTAGCAGCTCGTTGGGGGCAAAAGAGCCAGTTATGCGTTGTAATTCTAAATAAACAAGCCAGTCTGATAGCTGTTGGTGTTTAATCACCATGCGGGTCCACCAGGGATCCCCCCCCCACCCCCCCAGGACACCAGGGATCCCCCTAGTTGTTGTTTAACCTGCACCCCAGGACACCAGGAACCCCCCCAGTTGCTGTTTAATCCCCACCCCGGGACCACCAGGGATCCACTGCCCCCCAACTGCAGGACTACCCCGTCCCCATTAGCAGCCTACTGAAGGAAAGGAACCCAACTACCCACCTGATCACGGTCGGGTACATCTCGCTAACGTAGAGATAACAACAAGCGAAAGAAGCAGCCAGACTCCCCTTCCCGATGACAGTGAGGGTCATGCTCAGGATCTGGAGATCTGTGGGTGCAGCACAGAGCTGGGTAAGTGACGTCGAAGCTGAACGCTCACGCCTGCAACGGCCTCCATCAGCTCTTTATACGAGAGTCCCAATGGGCAGCACGGTCGCGGGGTGGTCAGTGTAACGCCAGTACAGAGCTAGTGACCCAGGTTCAATTCCTGCCACTGTTTCAATGTGGTGATGATGGTTTGAGGATTAAAGATAATCTTTAGTAATTTTGTTTATATATTGCACTGTACTCCAGCCGCAAACAACAAATTTCACAGCATAGGTCACTGATAATAAACAGGATTCTGATTTTCCCATCATTCCCTGCACATGGTCCGTATCCCATCACTCCCTGCACATGGTCCATATCCCATCATTCCCTGCACATAGTCCGTATCCTATCATTTCATAAGACCATAAGACAGAGGGAATAGGATTAGGCCTTTTGGCCCATCGAGTCTGCTCTGCCATTCAATAATGGCTGGTCCTTATTTTTCCCTCCACAGCTCCACTCCCTGATCTTCTCCCTGTGACCTTTGATGCCAAGTCCAATCAAGTATCTGCCAATCTCTGCCTTAAATACACCCAACGACCTGGCCTCCAGGGCTGCCTCTGCTAATGAATTTCACAACTGCACCACCCTGTGGCTGAAAAAATTTCTTTGCATCTCTGTTTTAAATGGACATGCCTCTGGTCTCAGGCTGTGCCCTCTTATCCTAGACTCCCCCACCATCCTTTCCACATCTACCATGTCTAGACCTTTCAACATTCAAAAGGTTTCAATGAGATGCCCCCTCATCCTTCTAAATTCCAGCGAGTACAGACCCAGAGCCATCAAAAGCTCCTTGTGTGATAACCCTTTCATTCCTGGAATCACCCTTGTGAGCTCCCTCTGGACTCTCTCCAATGCCAGCATATCTTTTCTGAGATGAGGAGCCAAGAACTGTTCACAATACTGAAGGTGAGGCCTCACCAGTGCCTTATAAAGCCTCAGAATCACATCCTTGCTCTTGTTCTAGACCTCTTGAAATGAGTGCTAACTTTGCATTTGCCTTCCTCACCACCGACTCAACCTGCACGTTAACTTGCAAGGTGTTCTGCACAAGGACTTCCAAGACCTTCTGCATCTCAGATTTTTGGATTTTCTCCCCATTTGGAAAATATTCTTCACATTTACTTCTTCTACCAAACTGTATGACTATGCATTTTCCAACACTGTATTTCATTTGCCATTCTCTTGCCCATTCTCCAAATCTGTCTAAGTACATTAACAATGTACTGTTCTCTGTGGGTCCTCCCATTAACAGTGTACTGTTCTCTATGGTCCTCCCATTAACAGTGTACTGTTCTTTAACATTTGACCTCCCCAAGTGAAAGATCTCATAAATGTCCAGATTAAATTCCATCTGCTATTTCTCTGCCCACATCAGGAACAGTTCTACATCCTGCTGTGTCCTTAACACCACCCATCTTTGAATGGTCTGCAAATTTGCTAACCCACTCATCAATGTCTACATCCAGGTGTTTTAAAGGGAGCCGGTAATAGTCAGGCATTCCTGACCCTCTCTCTGGACACGTTCCCATGATCCCATCTCCAGGCATGCAGTGGGACCACAATCCATCCCCTGCTCGCTCCCTGGGATGAAACAGATCCCGATCCAGACCATCAGGAACCCTGAACAATCGGCTGCTGGCTTGTCCCATCCCCACATTACTGGCAGTTAGCATGAATCAGAGCGGTCAAAATCCAACTGACCTTTTGGGACGAAGATGTTAATCAGGATGACCAACCCCGCCAGGATGAGGGAGGCGCTTTGCGTGAATCTCCTGCCGACGTAACTCATGGTGCAAACACCCACCAGCTTGGCAGGGATGTCTATTGCTCCGAAGATGAGCTGAATCAGGTAGATGTTGACCCCAAACCCTTGCAGGTCCACTGCCAGCCCGTAGTACGAGAAGCTCGTTGAGAACCTGCGGGGCAGGGAGAAAAGATCCACCAGAACGGCTCTCACCAACACCTGTAGAAGCAAAGGTTACGGGGCTCGGCCCTTCAGATAAACCCAGGAACTCCCTCTAACGGCCCCGTGGGAAAACCTTCCCCACGTGAAAGAAGGATGTAAAGCTGAGGTTTATAAGGCATTAGTCAGACCGCATGTGGAGTATTGTGAGCAGTTTTGGGCCCCTTATCTAAGAAAGGATGTGCTGGCATTGGAGAGGGTCCAGGGGATTAATGTATGAGGAGTGTCTTGTGGCTGCAGACCTCTGCTCACTGGAGTTTTAAAGAATGAAGGAGAATCTCATTGAAACCTATCGAATATGGAAAGGCCTTGATAGGGTGGATACGTTGAGGATGTTTCCCATAGTGGGGGATTCAAAGATCAGAGGGCACAGATAGAGTGGATGTGAAGAGGGTGTTTCTTATGGTGGGGGAGTCTAGGACCAGAGGACACACATAGAGTGGATGTGGAGAGGATGTTTCCCATAGTGGGGGATTCAAAGATCAGAGGACACAGACAGAGTGGACGTGGAGAGGATGTTTCCTATAGTGGGGAATCTAGGACCAGACGTCACAGATAGAGTGGATGTGGAGAGGATGTTTCCTATAGTGGGGGAGTCTAGGACCAGAGGACACAGATAGAGTGGTCATCCATTTAGAACAGAGAGAAGGAGGAGGAATTTCTTTAGCCAGGGGGTGGTGAATCCGTGGAATTCAGTGCCCCAGAAGGCTCTGGAGTTCATGATATTGGGTATATTTAAAGATAAGTTTGATAGGTTCTTGATTAGTCAGGGTGTCAAAGGTTACAGGGAGAAGGCAGAAGAATTGGTTTCAGAGGGAAAATTCTACTCCTACATCAACTCAGCCCGACCTTCTCAAAGTTAGCTACATTCGTTTTATTTGTTACATGTACATCGAATCTGGTGTCGTTTCTGTGTCAACAACCAACACAGTCTGAGGATGTGCTGGGGGCAGCCACCAACACAGTATGCCCACGACTCACTGACCTGAACCTGTCCATCTTTGGGGCATGGCAGGAAACCCTGGTGTGGCCTCAAAATGTTTTTGTTCTGATTTAAATTTAGTTCTGTTCTTTTGTTCTGTTTAAAATTTTGGATGCGGCCTCTTACATAACTTGTGTTTGGTCGCCTTACAGGGGCCACAAAGGAATTTATTTCCAGCCTATCCCTTGTTTTGGCTGGCTATTTTTTTACGCAGTTCACATGCGCTAGCTGTAATCGAGCCGCTTAGCGTGTTTTCAATGAAAACGCGAGCCGATGATTAGAGTACTGGTGAAATTGTTGTAGGCCTCACAAGGCAGGACCAAGAATCACTTTGTGGTCTAGTTTATCAGCGGAGAAAGCGAATCGATCAGTGAACGCAATACAGAAAGTCCAGGGAAGGTCCAAACACACGTTCGGCGTTTGAGACTATCTGTTACTCTGGGAGCAAAGTAAAAATAGTAGTATAAGTAGAAGTTTACTTTAAAGAATTTAAATAAATACATTCACTTAATCTTCAGTAGTCCTTCCCCGCAGTGTATAATAATGCAGCCTCTGCAATGTCAGTTTTGCATTGCGTTCAGATTCACGGAAACTTGCTCTCCTGGAGCGTTCATACCCGAGAAATGTCGGATGATCCAACACTTTGGGAACAAGGTGGCTGAACTTGAGGAGGAAGTGACTGAACTTGAGGAGGAGGTAGCTGACCTGTGGTGTTGTAGAGAATTGGCAGACGTGCTCCAGATGTCATTTAGGGAGATACTGCCCACGGCTTGAGCCTCCAGATCAGAGAGAAAGAGACGGCTGGGTGACCATGGGAAGAAAGCGCAGAGCAAGGGCTGCACACCGACCGGGGGCATCAACCGCAGAGTTGGAAGTGTCTTGTGGTAAGGGATGGGCGATCAATCCTGGTCTTGCTTTACCTGGCAGAGGTGGAGGGAGAGGATCCGGTACAGAAGGGCCGTGGTACAGGATCTCAACCCCTGCAGAAGGTTGCAAACTCAGCCAGCTCCATCAGCCTTGCCACCATCGAGGGCATCTTCAAACAGCGATGCCTCAAAAAGGTGGCATCCATCATTGAGGGCCCCCATCACCCAGGACATGCCCTCTTCCGATTGCTACCATCAGGAAGGAGGTACAGGAGCCTGAAGACACACACTCAACGATTCAGGAACAGCTTCTTCCCCTCCGCCATCTGATTTCTGAACGGACAATGAACCCATGAACACTACCTCACTACCTTTTACTCCCTTTTTGCGCTTATATAATATAATTTGTAGTTCTAGTTATTAGGCTTTGCCGTGTACTGCCACGACAAAACAGTAAATATCACAACCTACGTCAGTGACATTAAAGCAGATTCTGATTCTGAAGTTTGTGTTCAGGCGAGGTGGCAAAGTTAGAAAGGGCCAACAGGCAGTCTGCAGGAGGATCTCAACGGTCGAGCAGCGTCCAGCGTCCAGCGGGGGAGGAATAGGACACCACGTCCAACCTCCCTGCATCCGGTTAGGTCCAACGTGGAGCATTGACAATCAGGAGGGACCTCGTCAAACTGGAGAAGTAGCGGAGGAGATTTACAAGGAATCTGTCTGGACCAGGGGTGGGATCTCTGGATTTCCGTGACTTTCCAAAGGTCTCCGAGTTAGTTGGTTAATCAATCACAACTGGTTAGTATGAGCTTATTGAGCCGAAATAATGTGTTGCCGTGTTGTACCTCTAAATAAACAAATATAAACAAGCATTTGGCATGGACTAGAAGGGCCAAGATGGCCTGTTTCTGTGCTGTAATTGTTATATGGTTATATTTAGATATAGATGACACACAGGAGGACCTTGAGAACTAATTGGCATCAAACCAAGCACAACATTGTGGGCCGAATGGCCTGTCCCATACGGTACAGTTCTGAGTTCCATGTTCTGCAATTGTAGATGATCGACATGGACGTCCGCTTCCCTTCTGTTCCTGGTCCCCTCTGTCCTCAACACCTTGGACTTCCAAATATTTGTCTACCTGCACCTGAAATCTCTCTGACGATCTGGCCTCCAGAGACTCGCCTCCCCATTCCCTCTCCCGAGAGAAAACACCTCTCCAGACCTCGGTGGTGAGGAGCACCACGGAGGCTTACCGGCCTGCAGGATACCATTAAAGCTCAGGACGTCCAAGTTCTGAGTTCAGTTCTGCCACTGTCTCTAAGAAGTTTGTACGTCCTCCTCCCCGACATTCGAGGCATGAAGGCATTCAAGTGCTGAGTGGGTTTCCTCCGGGTGCTCCAGTTTCCTCCCACAGTTCAAAGACGTACCGGTTAGTAGGTTAACTGGTCATTGTAAGCTGTCCTGTGATTAGGCTCAGGTTAAGAGGGTTGCTGGGCACGGTGGCTCGGTGGACTGAAAGGGCCTGTTGCACATTGTGGCTTTAAATAGAAAATCCAGCCCCCTGCAGCTCCATCCTCTCCATCGAGGGTCTCGAGCAGAAACATCTCCTGTCAGACTTCCCCCTCAGGAAATTCACAGGTTAGACCAGGTGACCCCCCCCACCCCCATTTTTCTAAACTCCCTGGAGCACAGAGCCAAGCCTCAGGATAGGACAGGTAAATGACTTACCAGATGGACATGGTGCAGAAGGTTATCCTGCGGACTGTGGGAGTTTTGAACAGGTCGAGGGCGTTGTACGTCCCCTTGCTGGATTTTAGCTCCGCCTCCATGTTGGACTTGAGGAACTTTGGGAACAGAAGCAATGATATAGGAGCGTACAGGATCGGAACTGGAGACGACCATTCTACTTGTTCTTCCCTCCCTCTCTTCCTCCAGCCCTACCTCAGCACCAGTTTCCAGCCCTTCTCCCCCATCTCACTGAGTAAGTCTCCCCAGTTCTCCGGGCTAGGCCGCCACCCTCCGAGCGAAGAAACTCCTCCATGCCTGGTGTGTACGGTGCACCGATCAGTACAACGCGCATACATAGATGAGCACCGCACATGGGAATATACCGTGTCACACGGGAAATGCAATGCACACACAGAAAGATACCGCACACACGTACACTCTCACGCACACACACACAGGGACATACCGCGGGTATATCTGTGTGTGGGGTATATCACTGCGTGTGCGGGGAGTATATCTGTGTGTGTGTGTGTGTGTGTGTGTGTGTATTGTGGGATTATATCCCTGTAACTGTGGTGCATACTCCGGTGTGTGGGGGTATATCCCTGGGGTTGTATGGGAAATACACTCCGTATGGGGTATACCCCGTATGTACAGTATATTCCCACATGTGTACAGCATTATTCCCCATGTGTGTACGGTATATTCCCCCATAGGCACGGTATACTCCCCTGTGTGTATGGTATAATCCTCCCTGTGTACAGTATAATGCCCCCATGTGTACAGTATATTCCCCTCGTGTGTACGGTATTATTCCCGTGTTCAGTATAATCCCCATTTGTACGGTGTAATCGCCCATGTGTATGGTATAACCTTGTGTGTACAGTATTATCCCCCATGTGTACGGTATAATCCTGTGTGTACGGTATATCCCCCATGTGTAAGGTACATACCCCTGTATTTATGGTATAATCCTCCGTGTGTACGATATATTCCCAGTGTGTACGGTATAATCCCGTGTTTACGGTATATTCCTGTGTACGGTATAATCCTGTGTGTATGATATTATTCCCATGGGTACCGTATTATTACCCTCTGTGTTCGGTATAATCTCCCGTGTGTACAGTATATTCTTGTGTATGATATAATCCTGTGTGTATGGTATAGTCCTGTGTACGGTACAATCCTGTGTGCGGTATATTCCCCGTGTGTACCGTATATTCCTGTGCACGGTGTAATCCTGTGTGTACAGTATAATCCCTTATTATAGGCATCCGTTAGTCTCGTGAGACCATGGATTTGCGCCTTGGAGGTTTCCAGGGTGCAGGCCTGGGCAAGGTTGTATGGAAGACCAGCAGTTGCCCATGCTGCAAGTCTTCCCTCTCCACGCCACCGATGTTGTCCAAGGGAAGGGCATTAGGACCCATACAGCTTGGCACCGGTGTCGTCACAGAGCAATGTGTGGTTAAGTGCCTTGCTCAAGGACACAACACGTTGCCTCAGCCAAGGCTCGAACTAGCGACCTTCAGATCGCTGGACAAACGCTTTAACCACTTGGCCAAGCGCCAACACTAATAATCCCCCATATGTACGGTATAATCCTATGTACGGTATAATCCCCCGTCTATACAGTATATTCCTGTGTATATGGATGCCTGGTGTACCGAATAATACACACTGAACGATTGAGCTCCCTACTCATTACTGAGGTCACTCCGCAAACTTCCCATTGGGATACCCATTGCAGGAATGGCGGCGATGACAGGGAACCCGTCTCCCATCAGCACTCACCGCAGCGGTTATCTCCTCGGCTTCCTCCTTTTTGCCGTTTATCCTCGCCACTCTCTTGAGCTGTTTGAGAGCCACGTCAGCCTTGTTGTTCATCATGAGCCACCGGGCGGACTCAGGAAACCACCTGTAAACAGGGAATTTCCGGAGTTAACCGGCTCAGCATTCTCTCCACAGATGGGCGGAACGACAGGAAAATGCAGTGGGTTCTCTCTGAAACCTGTTAAATCTTGAAAAGCCTAGAGTGGATGTGAAGAGGATGTTTCCTATAGTGGGGGAGTCTAGGACCAGAGGACACAGATAGAGTGGATGTGGAGAGGATGTTTCCTATAGTGGGGGAGTCTAGGACCAGAGGACACAGATAGAGTGGATGTGGAGAGGATGTTTCCTATAGTGGGGGAGTCTAGGACCAGAGGACACAGATAGAGTGGATGTGAAGAGGATGTTTCCTATAGTGGGGGAGTCTAGGACCAGAGGACACAGATAGAGTGGATGTGGAGAGGATGTTTCCTATAGTCGGGGAGTCTGGGACCAGAGGACACAGATAGAGTGGATGTGGAGAGAATGTTTCCTATAGTGGGGGAGTCTAGGACCAGAGGACACAGATAGAGTGGATGTGGAGAGAATGTTTCCTATAGTGGGGGAGTCTAGGACCAGAGGACACAGAGAGAGGGGATGTGGAGAGGATGTTTAGAATGAATAGGATGTCCCTTTAGAACAGAGATGAGAAGGAATTTCTTTAGCCAGAGAGTGATGAATCTGGAATTCTTTGCTAAGGATGTCTGCAGAGGTCCCAGACGTTGGGTACATTTAAAGCAGAGATTGATAGGTTTTTGATTAGTCAGGCCATGAGACGTTACAGGGAGAAAGCAGGAGAGTGGGATTGAGAGGGATAGTAAATCAGCCATGATGGAATGGCTGACTTGATGGGCCAAATGGCCTAATTCTGCTCCCTATGGCTTATGGTCCTCATTTGCTTGGGTGATATTTCAGATTCATTTATTTATCATAGGGATGAAATATGTTAATTGTATTAACAACAAACACACACGGTAGTGTAACGGTTAGCCCAACACTTTACAGCACCAGTGATCCGCGTTCAATCCCCACCGCTGGCTGTAAGGAGTTTGTACGTTCTCCCCATAACCATCGGGGTTCCTCCAGGTGCTCTGGTTTCCTCTCTCAGTACCGGTTAGGGATAGTAAGTTGTGGAGATGTTATGTTAATGGTGACATTTGTGGGCTGCCCCCAATACGTTCTTGGATTGTGTTGGTTATTGATGCAAACAATGTATTTTACTGTGTGTTTCAATGTCTATGTAATAAAGCAAATCCTTTTATCTGTCAGTTTTCTCTGTTCTACATCTGTGTTCCGTGATCCATGTTCTACATAGAAACATAGAAAATAGGTGCAGGAGTAGGCCATTCGGCCCTTCAAGCCTGCACCGCTATTCAGTATGATCATGGCTGATCATCCAGCTCAGAACCCTGTACCTGCCTTCTCTCCATACCCCCTGATCCCTTTAGCCACAAGGGCCATATCTAACTCCCTCTTAAATATAGCCAATGAACTGGCCTCAACTGTTTCCTGTGGCAGAGAATTCCACAGATTCACCACTCTCTGTGTGAAGAAGTTTTTCTTCATCTCTGTCCTAAAAGGCTTCCCCTTTACCCTTAAACTGTGACCCCTCGTTCTGGACTTCCCCAACATCGGGAACAACCTTCCGGCATCTAGCCTGTCCAATCCCTTTAGGATTTTATACGTTTCAATAAGATCCCCCCTCAATCTTCTAAATTCCAGCAAGTATAAGCCTAGTCGATCCAGTCTTTCATCACATGAAAGTCCTGCCATCCCAGGAGTCAATCTAGTGAACCTTCTTTGTACTCCCTCTATGGTAAGGATGCCTTTCCTCAGATTAGGGGACCAAAACTGCACACAATACTCTAGGTGTGGTCTCACCAAGGCCTTGTACAACTGCAGTAGTACCTCCCTGCTCCTGTACTCAAATCCTCTTGCTATGAATGCCAGCATACCATTCGCCTTTTTCACCGCCTGCTGTACCTGCATGCCCACTTTCAATGACTGGTGTATAATGACACCCAGGTCTGGTTGCACCTCCCCTTTTCCTAATCGGCCACCATTCAGATAATAATCTGTTTTCCTGTTCTGGCCACCAAAGTGGATAACCTCACATTTATCCACATTAAATTGCATCTGTCATGAATTTGCCCACTCACCTAACCTATCCAAGTCACCCTGCATCCTCTTAGCATCCTCCTCACAGTTAACACTGCCGCCCAGCTTCGTGTCATCCACAAACTTGGAGATGCTGCATTTAATTCCCTCATCTAAGTCATTAATATATATTGTGAACAACTGGGGTCCCAGCACTGAGCCTTGCGGTACCCCACTAGTCACCGCCTGCCATTCTGAAAAGGTCCCGTTTATTCCCACTCTTTGCTTCCTGTCTGCTAACCAATTCTCCACCCACACCAATACCTTACCCCCAATACCGTGTGCTTTAAGTTTGCACACTAATCTCCTGTGTGGGACCTTGTCAAAAGCCTTTTGAAAATCCAAATATACCACATCCACTGGTTCTCCCCTATCCACTCTACTAGTTACATCGTCAAAAAATTCTATGAGATTCATCAGACATGATTTTCCTTTCACAAATCCATGTTGACTTTGTCCGATGATTTCACCCCTTTTCCTTTTTTTTTCTTTTTTTAAAAATTTTATTTTTATTTTTATTTTTATTTGGATAAGGAATTCACAAATATCATGTACTTTTTTAACACATATAACCTTTTCCATTTTTTTATATGTATAAAACTACAATTATTTATACATTCTTAAGTACACATTGAGATGATATAAAAGGAAAATAAACACTTAAATAGATAATTATGTACTGTGGTAAATCTAACCTATTAGGCTAAGTAATGGTATTAGTTGTTAAGAAAAGTGGTAATAATAGTTTCCATATAACCCTTCTGGACCATTTCCACTGGTCCAAAATATTGTAACAACATTTGTAACAACCATTGTAGGTGTTTATATCCTAATTTGTTCGTGCTTGCTCCTGCCCACAGACATAATTATCCAATCCCTATGTACTTATTTACTTAATTTTTCCATTTTTTATCCCTTTCCCAAATCTTTCCCTTTACTTGTGTTAATTCCCTATTTTCCAAAAGAAAACAAAAAAAAAGACATTTAGACTAGGGGTGCTTACGTTAGCAATATTACTGTGTTGATGAGAAGAGCAATATAAATCATCAGGAGAGTCATCTAAAGTCTGCTCGCATTGGGGTTATATATTCAATCCATTTATTCCAGATTTGATAAAATTTTTCTTTTTGAATTCTCAGGGAGTAAGTCAACTTTTCCATTTTAAATATTTCCAAGATAATTTCGTGCCAATCTTCTAATGTAGGTGGTATTGGATTTAGCCACTTTCTAGTGATTGATTTCTTACTTGCTGCTAAAAGGGCCTGCAGCAACTTTATATCTTTTTTCTGTTCAAGAAACAATACATGCCCCAAATAGAGCGTCTCAAAGTTCAGAGGTATCTGGGACCTAAATATCTTAACTAATGTTCTATGAATACCTTCCCAATATAGACTTAATTTAGGGCAATCCCAGAAAATATGAAAATGATTTGCCTCCTTGGAGCCGCACCTTCTCCAACACATCACATTTGTATCTTTATATTTTTCCTGATATGGGGTCTTGAAGTATCTTATAATGTTTTTCCAACAATGTTCTCTCCAAGTCAAAGAATTAGTCGAGGACCATTGAAAGCCGCAGATTTTCCTCCAAGCCTCCTCTGAAAGTACCAACCCCGCTTCTTTCTCCCACTTCTCTTTTATATACAGTGTATTTACATTTTTAGCATGGGAGAGTGCATTATATAATCGAGAAACTGATTTACTAGGTATTGAACTGCAAGCCGAATTCAGAATCTTGAAAAATTCTAATTCTACTGTTGATAGGTCTGTATATCTACAACTCTGGTTAACATAGTTTCGTATTTGAAGGTACCTAAAAAAGTCATTATGTTCTAGGCCATGTTTGTCCTGCAGGATTTGGAAACTTTGTAATACTCTTTTATCTATAAATGAGAGGTAGGTTGTAAGACCTTTCTTTATCCATAGCTCAAATCTTTTAACTCCTCTGTTGGGAAGGAATTCGGTATCATATGCACACCATCTAAAGAGTTTTAACATGTTATTAATTCCACATGAATTAACCACCTTCTGCCATACTTTTAATGTAAGATTTATCCAAGCATTATTAAATTTTTCCAACTGGGCCATCAATCCTTTGTCAGCTATTGAGGCCTGTAGAGGAAAACTGTCAACTAATCCAAATTCTATTTCCTTCCATCTAGCCTTATATTCCCTATTACACCAATATAACAGAGGGGTTATCTGTGAGGCATAAAAATAATTTCTCAGGCAAGGAAGAACCATACCTCCTCCTTCCTTCCCTAACTGTAAGGTGTTATATCGAATTCTAGGTTTCTTTCCTTGCCAAATGAAGCGGGAAATCCATTTGTCCCATTCCCTGAATTGATTATCATCCACCTCCACTGGTAAAGTACGGGAAAAGATACAATAACCGAGGAAGAATATTCATTTTTATAGTATTTATCCTTGAATTTAAACTTAAAAAGGGGATAAGATTCCATCTATGCATATCTGCTTTTATCTCTGAGATTAATGGCCCATAATTTACCTGTGACAGCGTTGAAAGATCCTTCGGCAGGGTTATTCCTAAATATTTTAATGATTTAGCTTCCCACTTAAGATCGTATGTATCCTGCAATTTTTTTGGATGGTGTATAATTTAGGGACATAACCTGCGTTTTCTTTACATTTATTTTATAACCTGATATTTTCCCAAAGTCATCAACAGTGTAAACAATCCTATAAATGATTTTTCTGGTTCACTCAGATAGACTAAAACATCATCTGCGAATAACGCCACTTTCTGTTCAATCCCTGCCACCTTGATACCTTTTACGATTTCGCTCTGTCTTATTAGTTGGGCAAGTGGTTCAATATATAGCGCAAAAAGGAGAGGAGAAATTGGGCATCCCTGTCTAGTGCCTCTCTCTAAGATGAAGGAGTCAGAGAGGTCCCCATTTATCTTAATTCGGGCTGTAGGGCTGTCATATAGAGTCTGAATTACTTTAATAAACCTTTCTTGAAAGCCGAATCTTCCTAACACTCCGTATAGGAATGCCCAACTAACCGAATCAAAAGCTTTCTCAGCGTCCAATCCTACTACCATTGTCTCTGTCTCATTCTTATCAACCTGTTCTAATATGTGCAGAGTTCTCCTTATGTTGTCCTGTATTTGTCTTTGTTGAATAAATCCAGTCTGGTCTAAATGGATTAGGCCAGGTAAAAGCTTTTCCAATCTGCGCGCTAATATAGATGTAAATAGTTTGTAATCTAAATTAAGAACACTAATTGGCCGATAATTGCCACATTCTAGTTTATCTTTACCCTCTTTAGGAATAACTGAAATAATCGCTTCTCTCCAGGAAGGTGGAGTTTCTCCTCTCTGCAAGATCCAATTAAAGGTGTTAAATAGTAATGGGGCTAACTGTGTCTTCAGGGACTTGTACCACTCTGAGGTAAACCCATCAGAACCCGGGGACTTTCCAGCCTTTAACCTAGAGATGGCCACGTTCAGTTCTTTGACAGTTACTGGTTCTAATAAACTTTCATTTTGTAAATCTGTAAGTTTAGGTAGATCTAAAAAATTCAATACACTGTCTATATAGGGCTCATTGGGGGCCCGGGGTTGGGAGTACAGCTCTCGATAATATGTTTCAAAACTCTCTTGAATTTTCTCTATTGTACTCTCCACAAGCTTTGTCTTTGGATTCTTTATTTTATGAATTGTATTGTCTGCTTGTTGTTTTTGTAATTTATATACTAATAATCTAGCTGATTTATCTCCTACTTCATAATTCTTTTGTCTCAGGTAAAGAAAATTTCTTTGAGTTTCCAACGTATAAATATCGTCAATTTCACTTTCCAATTTCCTAATTTCCTGTTTTTGATTTGAATTACTTTTGTTGCTATCTACAACTTGAAGTTGTTTTAATTTTCCTTGAAGGTCTGCTAATTTTTGTGCATTGATTTTTTTCATGTGAGTGGTAATGGAAATAATTTTCCTTCTCAGTACAGCTTTCAATGTATCCCATAAGATCACTGGTGATGTTTCTCCCGTGTCATTAAGGTCTAGATATTCTTTGATTTCTCCCCTTAATCTCTCCATTACTTTCGGGTTGTTGAGTATATGTGCGTTTAGCCTCCATAGTGTTTTCCTCATTTTCCTTTCCAGGATTAGAGACATAGAGACTGGGCTATGATCTGACAGATCAATTGTTGCAATATTACAGTTTTTTATCCTGAGTCTATCTGTATTAAAGATAAAGAAATAGTCTATCCTTGAATAGGCTGAATGAGGGAAAGAGTAATATGTATAATCTTTACTAGTAGGGTGTAATTCCCTCCAGACATCTATAATTCCCAACTCCTCCATCAATGAATTCACTTTCCGAGTCAGAGGTTTATTCTGAGTAACTATTCTTGAAGAATCTAATATAGGATTTAATCTAATATTAAAATCCCCTCCACAAATTACTACCCCTTGAGAACTGACCATTAGGTCAAAAATGTGTCTATAAAATGACCATTCACAACCTGGAGGAGCATAAACATTCAGCAATGTTATTTCTGTACCTTCTATTCTTCCTGTGATTTTTACGAACCGTCCTTCTTTGTCTTTAGTCTCTAAAATATGTTCATAATTAAGAGTACTTGATATTAAAGTTGCTACCCCTCTTTTGGACTCAATTTATATGATGAATAAAATACATGCTTAAAGCCCATTCTTTTTAATTTTCCATGTTCAGATTGGCTCATATGTGTTTCCTGGAGGAAAGCTATTTGTGCCCTCTCTTTTTTCAATTTAGACGTAATCTTATTTCTTTTAATTGGATTCAAAACCCCATTAACATTATAGGAAATTATTTTTACCAATTCAGTTTGCATTTTCCTCTAGTAGAAAAAAAACACTCTCCTTTTCTAACCAAACAGTAAGCAATTCCTTCTCAACAGTAAACCAAGACATATAACCACACCCTAGAAATTTTGAACGTGTAACATTTGAAAAATTTTCCCGACTTCCCACAGTGAGGCCTGAGCACCGACCCGCCTCAGTTCAGAGGGATAACCTCTATCTTCACCCTGTGTTAGAGGGCCCTCAGCAGTTTGAATAATCATAGAGAATTTTCTCCTATTTATGTCTCGACCAAATTGCTATCATTCAAGTTATTCCGCCTAGTTTATTTTCAGTTACCAGTTTTCATTTTACCTTTAAGTCCGATTTACTCTTTTCAGTCATTTCTCTTAATTAATCTGTATTCTCTGTACATTCGCGTCTAAATATTTGCAGCTTTTCCTTGTAGTTTGACACTCTGGTTCGTGTGGAGCGTTCTTGCCCCACTGACTGCCACGACTTCTGCCGAATCCTCTCCAGTAGCGACTCCGGTTGGGTGATGACTTTAATAGGTAGTCCCCGGTCCGCCAGGTCCGACGTTGCCTCCTCCACCGTAGCGTAAGTTTTTGTCCCTTCGTCGTAAAAGACTCTCAGTCGAGCTGGATACAGGGTCTGGAATCTGATGTTGTTTTCCTCAGGACTCTCCGTGTTTCCGTATATTGCTTCCGTCTGGCAAGAATCCCCCGTGCGTAGTCGTGGTCTAAACTGATTTTACAGTTGTTCCACATGAAACCTTTCTTTTGCCATGCCCGTTTAAGCACCTCTTCCTTCGTTCTGTAACTGAGAAATCTGATCAGAACCGATCTGGGCTGGGCGCCTGCCGGAGGCTGTGGTGCCAACACGCGGTGAGCCCTTTCTATCTGTAGGTCTTTTGCGGCCGGTATATCAAGGTTCTCTCTAAGCATCTTCTCCACGAAGAGAATCATCAATCCGGGTTTACCTTCAGTTCCTTCGGGAACTCCGTAAATCCTCACATTTTCCCTTCTCGAGCGGCCTTCTTGGTCTATTAGTTTCCACTGGAGCTGGTCTTGTAGCTTCAGCATTTCTGCTATCACTTCCTCAGCATTTTGTAGCTTCTCTTCAATTCGAACAATCCTCGCTTCGGCTTCATCTATCCGCGAGTTAATTTTTACTATTTCTCCTTTAATATCTTCCAGCTGTTTGCTGTTGTCTTGTCGGAACTCGCGAATCTCTCCGAGAATCAAAGACAGAGTCACCGATTCCCCCTCATTCTCTCCGTCCTGGCTTGCCGTGGGGGAGCTAGGCCCGTCGCCTTGCTGCATCTCTTTATGTTTATCAGCCTTCGGAGCGGACTTTTTATTCTTGTTCTTAGACATCATACTTGCCCCTTTTATTAATATAGTTATGCAATATTAAGTATTTGTCTAAATTCGATTTTGGGGCAGTTTACCTTCTTTTTTGTCAAGAGACCTTTTCCTTACGCCGCCATTCCCTTGATGACCCGGAAGTCCCTCGATTTCACCGCTTTCCAAATGTGCTGTTATCATATATTTGATAACTGACTCTAGCATTTTCCCCACTACCGATGTTAGGCTAACCGGTCTATAATTCCCTGGTTTCTCTCTCCCTCCTTTTTAAAAAGTGGTGTTACACTAGCCACCCTCCAATCCTCAGGAACTAATCCAGAGTCTAAAGAGTTTTGAAAAATTATCACTAATGCATCCACTATTTCTTGGGCTACTTCCTGCAGTCCTGACGAAGGGTCTCGGCCTGAAACGTCGACTGTACCTCTTCCTAGAGATGCTGCCTGGCCTGCTGCGTTCACCAGCAACTTTGATGTGTGTTGCTTGAATTTCCAGCATCTGCAGTATTCCTGTTGTTTAGTTATTCATTTGGTCTGCCATGTCCTTGTTCCCCATGATCAATTCACCTGTTTCTGACTGGAAGGGGCCTACATTTGTCTTAATCAATCTTTTTCTTTTCACACATCTATAAAAGCTTTTACAGTCAGTTTTTATGTTCCCTGCCAGTTTTCTCTCATAATCTTTTTTTCCCTTTCCTAATTAAGCCCTTTGTCCTCGTCTGCTGGACTCTGAATTTCTCCCAGTCCTCAGGTGAACCATTTTTTCTGGCTAATTTGTATGCTTCTTCTTTGGAATTGATACTATCCCTAATTTCCCTTGTCAGCCACGGGTGCACTACCTTCCCTGGTTTATTCTTTTGCCAAACTGGGATGAATAATTGTTGTAGTTCATCCATACATCCTGTGTTCTGTGCTCCATGTTCTATGATCTGTGCTTTCTGGTCTTTGGTCTGTCCCAGCTTCTTCCTGCCAATAGTTGCCGACCCAGGTACTTTGGGAAGGAACCCCATGCACACTGTATAGGTGCCTCCCGCAGGAGCCCATCATTGACGCGCCTGATGCGGGACTTACCAAGAGTAGAGGAAGAAGACGTAAAAAGGCACGGAGAGGACCAGGAAGACCAAGCGGCCGTCCTGGATTCCGTACGCGATGCCGGGCAGGATCAGCTGGCCGAGGGTGTAGAAATAGTTGCAAAACGTGGCGGCCCGTATCCGGAATGTCATCGGGATCCACTCGATGCCTGAATGGGGAAGAAGCGAGAACGTCACTGTGCGGAGAGCCGGTAGAGGGTCCCTCCTGAGCCCAGAGAGGCCCGGAGTGAATCCCAGTCACTCATTTCATCGGGGAGAGTGAGCGGGGCTCAGCGATGCGGCTGAGTGAGAGTTCAGTAGAAGGGTGTATGATGAGAGCGTGAGGGGTCGCGAGGGAGAAGGGGTCGCGAGGGAGGGGTCGCGAGGGAGGGGGGTCACGAGGGAGAGAGGGGGCGCGAAGGAGAGAGGGGGCGCGAGGGAGTGGGGGCCGCGAGAGTGAGGGGGTCGCGAGGGAGAGAGGGGGCGCGAGGAAGAGAGAGGGGTCGCGAGGGAGAGAAGGGGCGTGAGGGAGGGGGGCGCGAGGGAGTGGGGGCCGTGAGAGTGAGGGGGTCGCGAGGGAGAGAGGGGTCGCGAGGGAGAGAAGAGGCGCGAGGGAGAGAAGGGGCGTGAGGGAGAGAGGGGTCGCGAGGGAGAGAAGGGGTACGAGGGAGGGGGGCGCGAGGGAGGGGGGCACGCGAGGGAGGGGGGCGCGCGAGGGAAAGGGGGCCGCGAGGGACAGGCGGGCGGGAGAGGGGGGACACGAGAAAGGGGGGTCGCGAGGGAAAGGCAGGCGGGAGAGAGGGGGCGCTAGGGAAAGAAAGGAGAGTGAGAGAGAGAGAGGGGGAGTGTGAGAGAGAAAGAAAGGAGAGTGTGAGAGAGAAAGAGAACAAACAAAAGCCTGTCACGGATTGCGAGCAGTTTTGGGCCAAATGGCCTAATTCTGCTCTTATATCTGACAGTCTTATGGCCTTATCTAAGAAAGGATGTATTGGCCTTGGAGAGGGTCCAGAGGAGATCTCAAGAATGATTCTGGCAACAAAAAGGTTCATGTATGAAGAGCATTTCAAGGCTCTGGTCCTGTATTTGCTGGAGGTTAGAAGAATTGGGGGGCGGGGGGGGAATCTCATTGAACCCTATCGAATATTGAAAGGCCTTGATAGAGCGGATATAGAGAGGATGTTTCCTATGGTGATGAAGTCTAGGAGCAGAAGACACAGATAGAGTGGATGTGGAGAGGATGTTTCCCGTAGTGGGGGAGTCTAGGACCAGAGGACACAGATAGAGTGGATGTGGAGAGGATGTTTCCTATGGTGGGGGAGTCTAGGACCAGAGGACACAGATAGAGTGGATGTGGAGAGGATGTTTCCTATGGTGGGGGAGTCTAGGACCAGAGGACACAGATAGAGTGGATGTGGAGTGGATGTTTCCTATAGCGGGGGAGTCTAGGACCAGAGGACACAACCTTGAATAGAGGGACATCCATTTAGAACAGAGAAGAGGAGGAATTTCTTTAGCCAGAGGGTGGTAAATCTGTGGAATTCATTGCCAAGGGCAGCTGTGAAGGTCCTCATTGGGTACATTAATGGTGGAGGTTGATAGGTTCTTGATCAGTCTGGGTGTTAAAGACTATGGGGAGAAGGCAGGAGAATGGAGTTGAGAGGGTTAGTAAATCAGTCATGATGGAAGGGGAGCATGGGTCAACAGCCGAATTCTGGTCGTATGGTCTCACACACCCAGGCATACTGTGTTGAGTATTATCCCTGACACCGCCATTCCTGACAGGACTCTCCAGAAGCAGTAGAGTGGGAAGGAGGAGGAGAAGGCGCCACACGTCCCGGAAACCGCCTGCAGTAGGTGGGACGACAGTAGGACTGTCCGCCGCCCATACCTGGCAACCAAAAGCACCGGGTAAGACATCTCACTTCGCTACCTAAACATGAGAGATTCTGCAAATGCTGGAAATTCAGAACAACACACACACACGAACTGCTGGAGGAACTCAGCAGGTCAGGCAGCATCTCTGGAAAGAAATAAGGTTTTGGGGCAAGACCCTTCACCGGGGCTGGAAATGAAGTGGGGAAAGAAGACAAAGAAAGAAGGAAGACTGTAAGACCATTTCTTTGGAGCGAAGGAGGAAGAGAGGATAGAGGTGTACAAGATGATCGAGTGGATGGGCAGAAACTTTTTCTCGGTGTGGAAATGGCTAATACGAAGAGGAATAATTTTATGTGCTTGAGGGGGAAGTACAGTGGGGTGGGGATGTCAGAGGTAGGTTTTTTTTACTCAGCGAGTGTTGGGTGTGTGGAACGCCCTGCCAGGGATGGTGGTAGAGGCAGATACATTAGGGACGTTTAGGAAACTCTTAAATAGGCACATGGAGAAAAGCCTTCCCTTAGACATTCTACATATTCTCTCTCTTGAGGTCCAGTTTTCCCAATCCACTTTCATGTTAAAATCCCCAAGTTAGAAAGGAAGTTGAGAAGCAGGACCTCAAGGGTAGACCTTCAAACAGCAGCCGGGATGTGGATTACAAGTTACAGCAGGAGATAGAAAAGGCGTGTCAGAAAGGCAATGTCATGATAATCGTTGGGAATTTTAACATGAAAGTGGATTGGGAAAACCAGGTCAGTACTGGACCTCAAGAGAGGGAATTTGTAGAATGTCTAAGGGATGGCTTTTCAGAACAGCTTGTTGTTGAGCCCACTAGGGGATCGGCTGTGCTGGATTGGGTGTTGTGCAATGATCTGGAGGTGATAAGAGAGCTTAAGGTTAAGGAATCCTTAGGGAACAGTGATCACAATATGATCAAGTTCACATTGAAATTTGAGAGGGAAAAATAAAATCCAATGTATCGGTATTTCAGTGGAATAAAGGAAATTACAATGGCATGAGAGGGGAACTGGCTGAAGTCGACTGGAAAGGGACATTTGTAGGAAAGACAGCAGAGCAGCAATGGCTGGAGTTTCTGTAAAAACTGAGGGAAGTGCAAGACAAACATATTCCAAATAAGAAGAAATTTTCAAAGGGAAGAAGGACACTACCGTGGCTGACAAGTGAAGACAGAGCCAAAGTAAAAGCAAAAGAGAGGGCATACAAGGAAGCCAGAGCTAGTGGGAAGATAGAGGAATGGGAAGGAAACTAAGAAGGTCATTCGGAAGGAAAAGTTGAATTATGAGAGGAAGCTGGCGACTAATATCAAAGAAGATACTAACAGCTTTTTTTCAGTATATAAAGGGTAAAGGAGAGTCAAGGGTACATATAGAACCAATAGAAAATGACACTGGAGATATTGTAATGAGAGATGCAGAGATGGCAGAAGAACTGAATGTGTATTTTGCATCAGTCTTCACAGTGGAAGATGTCTGCAGTATATAGAACATTCAAGAGTGTCAGGGAAGTGAAGTTTGTGCAGTGAAAATTATGACTGAGAAGGTGCTCAGGAAGCTTAATAGTCTGAGGGTGGATAAATCTCCTGGAACTGATGGAAGGCACCCTTGGGTTCTGAAGGAAGTAGCTGCAGAGACTGTGGAGGCATTAACCGATAATCTTTCAAGAATCGATAGATTCTGGCATTGTACCGGAAAATTGCAAATGTTACTCCGCTATTTAAGAAGGGTGGGAGGCAGCAGAAAGGAAACTATAGACCTGTTAGCCTGACATCAGTGGTTGGGAAGTTGTTGGAATCGATTGTTAGGGATGAGATTTCGGAGTACCTGGAAGCACATGACAAGATAGGCCAAAGCCAGCGTGGTTTCCTGAAAGGAAGATCCTGCCTGACAAACCTACTGCAATTCCTTGAGGAAATTACAAGCAGGGTAGACAAAGGAGATGCAGTAGATGTGGTGTACTTGAGTTTTCAGAAGGTCTTTGACGAGGTGCCACACATGAGGCTGCTTAGCAAGATAACAGCCCATGGAATTACAGGGAAGTTACTAGCATGGGTGGAGCATTGGCTGGTCGGCAGAAAACAGGGAGTGGGAATAAAGAGATCCTATTCTGACTGGCTGCCGGTTACCAGTGGAGTTCCACAGGGGTCGGTGTTGGGACCGCTGCTTTTTACAATGTATGTCAATGATTTGGACTATGGGAATAATGGACTTGTGGCTAAATTTGCCGATGATACAAAGATAGGTGGAGGAGCGAGTAGTGTTGAGGAAACAGAGAGCCTGCATAGAGACTCGGATAGTTTAGGGGAATGGGCAAAGAAGTGGCAAATGAAATACAATTTTGGAAAGTGTATGGTCATGCACTTTGGTGGAAGAAATAAACAGGCAGACTATTACTTAGATGGGGAGAGAATACAAAATGCAGGGATGCAAAGGGACTTGGGAGTCCTTGTGCAAGATACCCTAAAGGTTAACCTCCAGGTTGAGTCGGTGGTGAAGAAGGCGAATGCAATGTTAGCATTCATTTCTAGAGGTATAGAATATAAGAGCAGGGATGTGATGTTGAGGCTCTGCAAGGCACTTGTGAGACCACACTTGGAGTACTGTGTGCAGTTTTGGGCTCCTTATTTTAGAAAGGATATACTGACATTGGAGAGGGTTCGGAGAAGATTCACAAGAATGACTCCAGGAATGAAAGGGTTACCGTATGAGGATCGTCTGGCTGCTCTTGGGCTGTATTCGCTGGAGTTCAGGAGAATGAGGGGGGATCTCATAGAAACATTCCGAATGTTAAAAGGCCTGAACTGATTAGATATGGAAAAGTTATTTCCCATGGTAGGGGAGTCTAGGACAAGAGGGTACCACTTCAGAATTGAAGGATGTCCTTTTAGAACTGAGATGCGGAGAAATTACATTCATCAGAGGGTAGTAAATCTGTGGGATTTGTTGCCACAAGAGGCTGTGGAGGCCAAGTCATTGGGTGTATTTAAGGCAGAGATAGATGCGTTCTTGATTATCCAGGGCATCAAAGGGTATGGAGTGAAAGCACGGGAGTGGGGATGAATGAATGAAGTGGATCAGCCCATGATTAAATGGTGAAGCAGACTCGATGGGCTGTATGGCCTACTTCTGCTCCTATACCTTATGGTCTTATGGTCTAACCTCAGGATTGCTGACTGTGCCACACGATAGTGAGGATAGGAATAGGATGAGGTGGCAGGTAAATGTGTGGCTGAAGAATTGGAACGGGGGCAGCGATTCAGATTTCGTGACAGTTGGGAACTCTCCTGGGGCAGGTGTGAGCTGCACAAAAGGAACAGGTTGCACTTGAATCTGAGGGGGACCAATATCCTTGCAGGCAGGTTTACTAGATCTTTTGGGAGTGGTTTAAACTAATATGGCAGGAGGATGGGAACCAGGATGATAGAGCTGAGGATGAGCCAACAGGTTTACAAGTAGATGACGGGTGTAACATGAATGTAAGGAAGGACAAGCCAATGATTGGGTACAAATGACTAGGAGCCGAGAGGTAACGTTGCAGCTATATAGGACCCCGGTCAGACCCCACTTGGAGTACTGTGCTCATTTCTGGTCGCCTCACTACAGGAAGGATGTGGAAACCATAGAAAGGGTGCAGAGGAGATTTACAAGGATGTTGCCTGGATTGGGGAGCATGCCTTATGAGAATAGGTTGAGTGAACTCGGCCCTTTCTCCTTGGAGCGACGAAGGATGAGAGGTGACCTGATAGAGGTGTATAAGATGATGAGAGGCATTGATCGTGTGGATAGTCAGATGCTTTTTCCTAGAGCTGAAATGACTAGCATGAGAGGACACAGTTTTTAGGTGCTTGGAAGTAGGTACAGAGGAGATGTCAGGGGTAAGTTTTTTTACACAGAGAGTGGTGAGTGTGTGGAATGGGCTGCCGGCAACAGTGGTGGAGGCGGATACGATAGGGTCTTTTAAGAGACTCCTGGACAGGTATATGGAGCTCAGAAAAATAGAGGGCTATGGGTAACCCTCAGTAATTTCTAAGGTAAGGACATGTTCGGCACATCTTTGTGGGCCGAAGGGCCTGTATTGTGCTGTAGGTTTTCTACGTTTCTAAATGCAGACAGAGCACAGAGTTAAATTGTACCACAGAGGCAAAATTCAAAAGCGCGAAGAATGCAGGACTGAAGGTGCTATATTTAAATGCGTGTAGCATTCAGAACAAGGTGGACAAACTCATGGCACAATTAGAGATTGGTCAGTATGATGTTGTGGGCATCACTAAATCGTGGCTGAAAGAAGGCCATAGTTGGGAGTTTAACATCAAAGGAACTTTGTATAGAAAGAAGAGGCAGGAAGGCATAGACGGTGGTGTGGCTCTGTTAGTAAGAAATGGAATTACATCTTTAGAAGGAGGTGACATAGGGTCAAAGAATTTTGAATCTTTATGGGTGGAGTTAAGAAACTGCAAGGGTAGAAAAAAAAATTATGGGAATCATATGTCGGCCTCCAAATAGTAGCCAAAATGTGGGGTTGAGATTGAAAGGGCATGTAATAAGGGTAATGTCACAATTGTAATGGGGGACGTCAATATGCAAGGGGAATCAAGTTCGTGTTAGATCACAAGAGAGGGAATTTGTTGAGTGCCTTCGAGGTGGCTTTTTAGAGTGTTGTGTAATGACCATGATCTGATTAGGAACCTTAACATAGCTTAGGAGGCAGTGATCATATGAATTCGTACTGCAATTTGAGAGGGAGAAGCATTAAATCAGATGTATCACTATCACAATGGAATAAAGAGAATTACAGAGGCATGAGAGAGGAGCTTGCCCAGGCGGATTGGAGGAGGATAGTGGTGGGGATGTCGTCAGAGTAGAGATGGAATAGTTCATAAGGTGCAGGATAGATATATCCCACAGAAGTTGTTCTCAAATGGCAGGGTAAGGCAACTGTGGCTGACAAGGGAAGTTAAGGATTATGTATAAGCCAAGGAAAGGGCAAATAAGGTAGCAAAAGTGAGTGGGAAGTTAGATGGTTGGGAAGCTTTTAAAATCTAACAAAAGGCAACTAAAACAATCTATAAGATGGGAAAAGATGAACTATGAGGGCAAACTAGCCAATAAATTAAAGCAGGATAGTACTTTTTTCAGTTATATAAAGAATAAAAGGGAGGTGAGCGTTGCTATTGGACCACCGGAAAATGATGCTGGTGAGGTGGCAATGGGGGACAAAGAAATGGCAGATGAACTTTAAGGGTACTTTGCATCAGTCTTCACTATGGAAAAGGATATGCCAGATGTCTGTGACTGTCAGGGAGTGAGTGCCATTGCTACTACAAAGGAAAAAGGCCAGGTAAACTCAAAGGTCTTAAGGAGGATAAGTCTCCTGGACCAGATGGACAACATCCCAGCGTCCTGAGAGAGGTTGCTGAAGAGAGAACAGATGCATTTGTCATGAACTTTCGAGAATCAGTTGTTTCTGGCATGGTCCCGGAGGACTGGAAGATTGCAAATGTCCACTCCGCTCTTCAAAAAGGGAGAAAGGAAATTAACATAGAAACATAGAAAACCTACAGCACAATCAGACCTTTGGCCCACAGTGCTGTGCTGTACATGTACTTACTTTAGAAATGAGAAGTCAGTTAGCCCAACCTCAGCGGGAAAGTTTTGGAGTTAATTTTAAGGATGAGCTTTTGAGGTACTTGGAGACTAATTATAAATTAAGTCAAAGTCAGCATGGTTTCTGTAAAGGAAAATCCTGCCTGACAAATCTGTTAGAGTTCTTCAAGGAAGTAACCAGCAGGGTGGACAACAGAGAGACAGTGGATATCATTTACTTGTTTTTCAGAAGGCATTTGAGTAAGTCCCACACATGAGGCTGCTTAACAAGATAAGATCCTCTGGCATGGATAGAGGAATGGCTGACCAGCCAGGAGGCAGCGAGTGGGAATAAAAGGGGCTTTTTCAGGTTGGCTGCCAGTGACTAGTGGTGTTCCTTAGGAGTTAGTATTGCGACCGTTACTTTTCACATTGTTTGTCAATGATTTAGATAATGGAATTGATGGCTTTGTGGAAAAGATTGTGGACGATATGAAGATAGGTGGAGGGGTAGGTCATGCTGAGGAAGCAATGCGATTGCAGCAGGACTTTGACAAATTGGAAGAATGGGCAAAAAAGTGGCAGGTGGAATACAGAGTTGGGAAATGTACGATAATGCGTTTAGGTAAAAGTGTAGCGGTGTGCTACACACAGCGCTAGAATAACCACACGGAGTCCGTGAGTTAGAGTTGCGATGAAAGAGATTTATTCAAACTTCGCGGCCTGCTTTAAAGCCTTCCCGTTCCCGCCCTCCCTGGGCGGGATTGCTGTGGGGAATGCATATTCCCAGACCCTTTCTGTGCGCGGGATTTTCCCCCTGCTGGTGAAGATGGCCTGGCGCCCTTTTTGGGGCCGGCCCTCTGCCTGTGCGCGCTGTTGTGAGCCGGTTCGTGTATGTCGGAAAGTGGGTCGCCACAAAAGGAACAATAGTGCAGACTATTATCTAAATGAGGAGAAGGTTCCAACATCAGAGGTGCTGAGGAACTTGGGAGTCCTCGTGCAAGACTCCCAGAAGGTTCATTGACAGGTTGAGTCTGTGGTAAAGAAGGCAAATGCAATGTTGTCATTTATTTCAGTGGGAATAGAAAAGCAAGATGCTGAGACTCGATAAGACACTAGTCAGACTGCACTTGGAGTATTGTCAACAGTTTTGGGCCCCATATTTCAGAAAGGATGTGTTTTCCTTGGAGACAGCCCAGAGGAGGTTCACGAAGATGATTCCAGGAATGAAGGGACTAAGATACAGGGGAGTGTTTGGCAACTTTGGGCCTGTACTCACTGGAATGTAGAAGAATGCTGGGGGATCTCTTTGAAACCTACCAAATGTTGAAAGAATTAGATAGGGTGGATGAGGAGAGGATGCTTCCTATGGTGGGAGCATCCAGAAATAGAGGGCACAGTCTCAAAATTGAGGGGCAACCTTTTAGAACAGAGGTAAGGAGGAATATTTTTAGCCAGAGAGCACTGTCTTTAAAGAGAATGAACCCTCGCAAGGTAGGAGGTCCCGATGGAGTACCTGGTAAAGCTCTGAAAACCTGTGCCTACCAACTAGCGGGAGCATTCAAGGACATTTTCAACCTCTGACTGCTACAGGCAGAAGTTCCCACTTGCTTTAAAAAGGCAACAATTATACCAATGCCAAAGAAGAATCATGTGGGCTGCCTTAATGACTATTGACAGTGATGAAATGCTTTGAGACGTTGTTTATGACTAGACTGAACTCTTGCCTCAGCAAGGACCTGGAGCCATTGTAGTTTGCCTATCGTCACAATAGGTCAATGGCAGACACAATCTCCATGGCTCTTCACACGGCTTTAGACCACCTAGACAACACAAACACCTACATCAGGATGCTGTTCATCGACTATAGTTCAGCATTTAATACCATCATTCCCACAATCCTGATTCAGAAGTTGCAGAACCTAGGCCTCTGTATCTCCCTCTGTAATTGGATCCTTGACTTCATAACTGGAGGACCACAGTCTGTGCAGATTGGTGATAACATATCCTCTTCGCGGACAATCAACACTGGCGCACCTCAGGCGTGTGTGCTTAGCCCGCTGTTCTACTCTCTCTATACACATGACTGTGTGGCTAGGCATAGCTCAAATACCATCTATAAATTTGCTGACGATACAACCATTGTTGGTAGAATCTCAGGTGGTGATGAGAGGGCGTACAGGAGTGAGATATGCCAACTGGTGGAGTGGTGTCGTAGCAACCCCTCAATGTCAGTAAGGTGGAAGAGCTTCAGGAAGGGTAAGATGAAGGAACACATAACAATCCTCATAGAGGGATCAGAAGTGGAGAGAGTGAGCAGTTTCAAGTTCCTGGGTGTCAAGATCTCTGAGGATTTAACCTGGTCCTAACATATTGATGTAGTCATAAAGTAGGCAAGACAGCGGCTATACTTTATTGGGAGTTTGAAGCGATTTGGCATGTCAACAAATATGCTCAAAAACTTCTATAATTGTACCATGGAGAGCATTCTGACAGGCTGCATCACTGTCTGGTATTGAGGGGCTACTGCACAGGACCAAAAGAAGTTGCAGAAGGTTGTAAATCTAGTCAGCTCCATCTTGGGTACTACCCTACAAAGTACCCAGGACATCTTCAGGGAGCGGTGTCTCAGAAAGGCAGTGTCCATTATTAAGGACCTCCAGCACCCAGGGCATGCCCTTTTCTCACTGTTACCATCAGGTAGGAGATACAGAAGCCTGAAGGCACACACTCAGCGATTCAGGAACAGCTTCTTCCCCTCTGCCATCCGATTCCTAAATGGACATTGAAGCTTTGGACACTACCTCACTTTTTTAATATACAGTATTTATACTTTTCCACATTTTAAATGATCTATTCAATGCATGTAATTGATTTACTTGTTTATTTATTGTTATGTTTTACTTTATATATTTTTTTCTCTCTCTGCTAGATTATATATTGCATTGAACTGCTGCTGCTAAGTTAACAAATTTCACGGCACATGCCCCTGATAATAAACCTGATTCTGGTTCTGAATCTGTGGAATGCTCTGCCACAGACTGAGGTGGAGGCCAAGACAGTGTGTATATTTAAAGTGGAAGTCGATAGTTTCCTGATCGGTCAGGGCATCAAAGGATATGGCGAGAAGGCAGGTGAGTGGAGTTGAGTGGGATCCAGGATCAGCCGTAATGGGTCGGCACAGCAGACGATGGGCTGAATGGCCTCATTCTGCTCGTATGTCTTATGAGCTTATGGTCTCAGAACAGGCCCTTGTGGAAAACCACAGGTCGCCAAGCTTCATCTCGAAGCTTCCCTGGAGCCCATGCCTCCTGACTTTTTGAATAATCCTACCATGGGGAACATTATCGAATGCCTTACTAAAATCCATGAGGAGATTCGGATGAATCTCTCGTTCCCAGAGCCTTACCTGTCGGAGAGCCTCCCGAGAATGACGGATCCCACCAGGATTCCAGCCATGTAGAGAGACTGTGCCATGTGTCTCAGCGATTTACGGTTACACACCAGGTCCCACTGCCAAAGCAAGAACACCACCAAGACACTCAGAGAGCGGCTGAACAAGTGTAGGAAGCAACAGGAGCTGAACTTCTGGACTTTTGGTAAGATGGCAGCATGTTCGAATGCAACAACCTCTTGGGGACCAATCAAAGGGGTGGACTTCTCCTTTTCTTTTTAAATTTTTTTTTCTCTTTCTTTATTAATCTTTTTATTGATTTAGAAAGAGCATATATACAAATAAGAGGAGAATTATCTCAAATATATATAACAATATGAACAGAAAGTGAAATACAGATTAGCAAAATCATACATAGTATTAAGCAAATATGTAATATATAATGAAAAAGAAAGACAACTAATTCTCCTCTTATCAATTCATGGAGAGAGAAAAAAACCTTTAAGTTTTTTAAATGAGAAGGGAAAAAAACCCCACTACACTATAAGAAGAAAAGGAAAAACAAAGAGGACTGGGCAGTCCACTCTGCGGATACGACTTTCTGCTCAAATCTAAAACTTCGAAAAGTAATAATTGGAAGAGTAATCCATCAAATGAAAATATTGAATAAAAGGTCGCCAGATTTGCTCAAATTTAAAGGATGGATCAAATGTCCGTCTTCTTATTTTCTCTAAACTTAAACAGGACATAATGGAGGAGAGCCAAAAAAAGACAGTATCTCTCCAAAAATTATCTAGCTTTATACAAGACATATGAGTTAAAGTGGCCACCTCAATATTACACCTGTCACAAATAGGTTTAATGTTGGAAAAAATAAGTGCTAGTTTATCCTTTGACATATGGGCCTGATGCACTACCTTGAACCTTGGGGAAAAAAAAGAAAGAAAAAATTGTTTTTTTTATATAGTAAATTATACTGTTCTCCAGGAACAAGCAGTACAGATTACCTGATTGGCAGACCACAGTACGTGTGCTTGCAACACTGTGTGTCTGACAGAGTGATCAGCAGCACTGGGGCTCCACAGGGGACTGTCTTGTCTCCCTTTCTCTTCACCATTTACACCTCGGACTTCAACTACTGCACAGAGTCTTGCCACCTTCGGAAGTTTTCTGATGACTCTGCCATAGTTGGATGCATCAGCAAGGGAGATGAGGCTGAGTACAGGGCTACGGTAGGAAACTTTGTCACATGGTGTGAGCAGAATTATCTGCAGCTTAATGTGAAAAAGACTAAGGAGCTGGTGGTGGACCTGAGGAGGGCTAAGGCACTGGTGACCCCTGTTTTCATCCAAGGGGTCAGTGTGGACATGGTGGAGGATTACAAATACCTGGGGATACGAATTGACAATAAACTGGACTGGTCAAAGAACACTGAGGCTGTCTACAAGAAGGGTCAGAACCGTCTCTATTTCCTGAGGAGACTGAGGTCCTTTAACATCTGCCGGATGATGCTGAGGATGTTCTACAAGTCCTTTGTGGCCAGTGCGATCATGTTTGCTGTTGTGTACTGGGGCAGCAGGCTGAGGGTAGCAGACACCAACAGAATCAACAAACTCATTTGTAAGGCCAGTGATGTTGTGGGGATGGAACTGGACTCTCTGACGGTGGTGTCTGAAAAGAGGATGCTGTCCAAGTTGCATGCCATCTTGGACAATGTCTCCCATCCACTACATAATGTACTGGTTGGGTACAGGAGTACATTCAGCCAGAGACTCATTCCACCGAGATGCAGCACAGAGCGTCATAGGAAGTCATTCCTGCCTGTGGCCATCAAACTTTACAACTCCTCCCTTGGAGGATCAGACACCCTGAGCCAATAGGCTGGTCCTGGACTTATTTCCTGGCATAATTTACATATTATTATTTAATTATTTATGGTTTTATTACTATTTAATTATTTATGGTGCAACTGTAACGAAAACCAATTTCCCCCGGGATCAATAAAGTATGACTATGACTACAGTAGGTCTACCACATCAGTGATCTGTTCGTTGTTTGGAGCTGGTGGACCAGTCAGAGAAAGAAAAGCCAGCAGATGGCCGGGAGGGGGAGATGGCCAAGGGACTCGGGAGTGTTTGTGCATGAATCACAAAAAAAGTTGGCTTGCAGGTACAACAGGTTATTAAGAAGGTAAACAGAATGTTGGCCTTCATTGATAGAGGGATTGAATTCAAGAGCAGGGAGGTCATGCTGCAACTATACAGGGGACTGGTGAGGCCGCGCCTGGAGTACTGTGTGCAGTTCTGGTCTCCATACTTGAGGAAGGATATACTGGCTTTGGAGGCAGTGCAGAGGAGGTTCACCTGGTTGATTCCAGGTACCTGTGAGGAGAGATTGAGTCGCCTGGGACTATACTCTCTGGAATTCAGAAGAATGAGAGGGGATCTTATAGAAACATACAAAATTTTGAAAGTTGTTTCCATTGGTAGGTGAGACTAGAACTAGGGGACAAAGCCTCAAGATTCAGGGGAGAAGATTTAGGAAGGAAATGAGCAGAAAATGTTTTTCCCAGAGAGTGGTGAATCTGTGGAATTCTCTGCCCAGGGAAGCAGTTGAGGCTTCTTCACTAAATATATTTAAGATACAGTTAGATAGGTTTTTACACAGTAGGGGAATTAAGGGTTATGGGGAAAAGGCAGGTAGATGGAGCTGAGTTTACGGACAGATCAGCCATGATCTTATTGAATTACAGAGCAGGCTCGACGGGCCGGATGGCCGACCCCTGCTCCTATTTCTTATGTTGTGGGGTTTAGAAGCCGACAGACGGCCGGGGGTCAGATTTTAAAAGGTGAAGCCGGCGTCCGACCGGAGAAGGAAAAGCCCGCGGGCAGCTGGGAGAAGGAGACGCCGGTGTTCCGCCAAGAGAAGGAGGATTCGGGGCTCAGAGGGGGCGGGCTCCCCTGCTGCCGCAGCCTGGGTGTGAGGAGGCCGGAGGCCGGAGGCCGGGGCGGGCTGGCCTGCTTCCGCAGCCCGGGTGTGAGGAGGCCGGATCCGGTGTAGCACGGTTGCGGGGTTGGCCTCTCCCGTCAGTGCTGCCCTCCAGTGTTCAACCAGCAGAAGGACAGGCAGCCGGGGAGGCTGGGGGACTGTGTGTGTGTTCTCTTGCCTAGCAGTGTGTGTGTGTGTGTGTGTTTCGTCTCTCGCTATCTGAATGTATGTTCTGCTCCTGGGCCCCAGAGGAACGCGGTCTCATTCGACTGTATCCATGCATGATAATGAAACCTGATTTAATTTTGATTTTGGTTTCAGAAGTCCACCACTTGACACTTGAATATCAAGTTCAAGTTTAATTTCTCAGTCAACCATATGCACGTACACAGCTAAACGAGACAGCATTTCTCCAGGGCAAAGGTGCAAGCCGCAATACATACAGACACGCACAGCACAGAGAGTTACAATCCAGCACAGCCAGTCACAATAAATAATATCTGCACGTGTCTCTGAGAATTATGGCCCTGAAGATCAATGGTGAAAGTTGATGGGATGTTCTCCCGGAGCCACGTTTCTGCAAGAACAGATACACAGCAGTTCCTCATCTCGCACTTGGCCAGCTTGTGTTTCAGGGAGTGAACACTGGAGGGCAGCTCCCAGCTCCCCCCCAGCCCCCAGCCCCCAGCCCCCAGCCCCCAGCCCCCAGCCCCCAGCTCCCAGCCCCCAGCTCCCAGCCCAGCACAGATCCCTGCCTGCTCTGTTTTCTCCCACACTGCATGATTTGCAGAATTCAGCCCTGGGATTCATCCTCCCCACAGACACCCACGAAACAAAAAAAAACCTGGAACCTGTTCAAAGATAAAGCATCAAAAACATCAAACTCCACCCCCCCCAACATGCGAAAAGGAACAGATCGCGGAAATGGCAAAAAAGAAAGAAAAGAGGAGAAGCACGAAATAAAACACACAAAATGGAAAGAGCTCAGGCATATTCAGTTCAGTCTAGCTCTGTCACTCATTTTCTGCAGGCTGCCCGGATCAAAATCACCCAAATAGCAACAAAAAAATAGGAGCGACCAGAATCCAGAAACACACCATAACGTGAACTAGAGTCCAATCCACACGCCGTGTCGATTAAACCTTGCACAAGACGCAGGACTCCGACACCTTCCTCCGGGAGCAGAGAGTGAGAGAGACCATTCGAACGCAGGGACCTTCCTCCAGCGAGAGAGACGGAGAGAAAGAAACCATTTGAATGCAGGGACCTTTCTTTGGCAGGAGAGAGCGAGGTTGTCACCTTCCTCCCGGAGCTGAATGTCCTCGTGAGAAAAGTATCACCTCTCCACCCCCTCATCATCAACAATTCTACAGTCAGCGTCACCTCGACATTCAGGTCCCTGGGCATCAATATTTCACAGGACCTCGTGTGATGATGGAGAACCAGATCTCCTTCGATAACAAAAAGGCTCGGCGGAGGATTTACATATTTAAGTATATTATATTTATGTACTTAAGCACATTTTATTGCATATCTGTACTTTAACCTCGAACTCTACCTGTTGTATAATTCTTTCCTCTCTAACGGTTGAACACTGTTGTTTTTGTTACATGTCACACCCTGAACAGCACCCCACAGCAAATCCCTGATGTACGTAACTGTACACGGAGAATAAAGTTGATCTTTGAAGTTACTGTAGTGACTGTCATCTCCGCATACCTGGATAGCACCCCCTCACACAGTTCCTGGAGTCACACAGCAGAGAAAAGGACCTTCGGCCCATCCAACGCATGCCATCTAAGCTGGTCCCGTTTGTCCCATATCCTTCTAAACCAGGGATTCCTAACCTGGGGTCCACGGATTCCTCAGTTAATGGTAGGGATCCATGGCATAAAAAAGGTTGAGAACCCCTGGTGTAAATTTTTCCAATCCAAGTACCTGTCCAAGTGTCTTTTAACTGTTGTTAATGTATCTGCCTCAACCACTTCCTCTGGCAGCTTATTCTATATAAGGACCACCCTCTGGGTGAAGAAGTTGCCCCTCAGGTTCCTACTAAATTTCTCCCCTCTGTGCCCTTTCGTTCCTGATTCCCCAACCCTGGGGGGAAAACTGTGTGCATTCATTAATTTAAACCACTCAGGATTTTATATTTCAGGTTTAGTGGATGGCCATTGTGGGAGTGGACCCTGTGCGAGTGGGCCAGTGTCAAAGTGGAGTGTTGAGGCTTTGGTTCAGAAAGACTTTGGCAAAGGTGCCAGAGGATCCAGGTAGATTTTTCAGGTAACTTCATTCCTTCCATCCTTGCTTTCTGTTTAGGAAAGGCAAGCGAAGTTGGAACAGGTTAATGAGGCTCTACGAAGAGATAGGGGGTTCAATAATCGGGGATAGCAGGTTTTTGCGGAGGTGAACTTGATCTCCTATTCGAGAATGAGACACGGAACTAAATCTTCAATTAGGGAATGAGATGGGGCAGAGAAAGGAATTTGTGAAGGGGAACACAAGGGTGAGGAGGAAGGTGGGTGGGTGGGGAGAGGTATGAAGTAAGAAGCTGGGATGTGATAGGTGGACAAGGTAAAGGGATGAAGAAGAAGGAATCTGATAGGAGAGGGGAATGGACTCCTCCTTCTCTTTCTCTCGTGGTCCAATCACCTGGTCTGGATTTCCAGCATCTACAGAATCTCTTGTGTTAACATCTTCCCCATAACAGGTTGAACAAAACTGTGCACAACATTCCCAGTATGGCCTCACCAACATAATGTACCATCCCCTGCACTCAATGCCCTGACTACTGAAGACCAGAGCACCAGACATCTCCTTCACCACTTCCCACCTGTGACACTGCTCTCTGAACGGGGGAAGGTTGGCCAACTAATGCAAAAGCTTTTGAGGCAGAGCAGGCTCCCTCTTGCCCAAACTCAATCAGACCTTCTGATTGCAAAACTTGGCCATGGACGGTCCAGAGGCCGTCTGCAAACGGAGGAGGGCTGGACATTTAGCGAGCGACCCCACCTCATAAAATCCCAGAGCTACAGAAACGCGAACAATCTGCAAAGACCTCGTCCCTGAGGGAGAAAGAATCTTCACCTGGGAAGATGAGTTCCACCTGGGGGCAGCTTGAAAGAGTGGCCCAGGCCAGAGGACTCTGGTTAGCCACTATAAGCGGCCAATGGCCCAGGAGGGGTGATGTGACTTAAGCTGAGATCTGATTGCAAAGTAGTCATCTCAAACGTACCTCTGTGACGATCGTCATTGCGAACTGGGAGTGGTCGTACACCCACCCATCGGTGCATTCCTGTGTGTCAGGTTGGCTCCCTATGCCCTGCGTCTCGTTGGTGCCCAGGAGATGCCACTGCGGGGAGCTGTACATGCGGCACTTGTCCGGCCTCCCTTCCTGGTCCATGGGCAGGAACACCCGGAGAAACTCCTCCCTCAGTGGCTCCTCTGTCACATTGATGTACCTCGAATCTGCACCTCCCAGCCGCACCCTGCACCGATGGTCGGGGACAGCGGCCACGAAGTTCTGGAGGAGGTTGTGGGTGGACAGCATAGCAAGAGGGATAGCTAGGAGAACAATGTGAATGGCGTGGAATCTGCCCACAGTTCCCACCTTCTCCAGGATATCCTCAAAGCCCATGTTCACGTCGTGTGGGCCGGGAGATGGTCACTTTCAGAGAACCTCTATCACCTGGGAGACTTCAGTTCAGGCGGAGAGACGGCAGTCTTTGGGTACAGGTTGGCATCAGCAAATTTCAGCAACATTTACTCTGGTGGCAACAAATACACTTGTTAGAGTCAATGTCAAAATTGAACTTACTTTCATCTGCACAAGTCCATGAGTATTTGCCTCTACCAACATACCAGGCAGCACGTTCCAGGCATCCACCTCTCTCTGAGCAAAAGACTCACCCCTCACATCCCCTTTGAACCTATCCCCTCTCACCTTCAATGCATGCCCTCTGGTATTGGATATTTCAATCCTGGGGAAACAGATACTCACTGTCTACTCTATGCTGTTCATAATCTTGTCAACCTCTTTCAGATCTCTCCTCAGCTTTTGCCACTCCAGAGAAAACCACCCAAGTTTTTCCAGACTCTAATGATAGCACATGCCCTCTAATCCAGACAGCATCCTGGTGAACCTCTCCTGCACCCTCTCCAAAGCCCCGACACCCTTCGATGTTCACACATCGCAAACAGCAGAGGTCCCAGCGCTGTTCCCTGTGGAACAGACTAATTACAGACCTCCAGCTCAAAATAAGTCCCTTCAACCACTACCCTTTGTCTTCTTTGTGCAAGCTAATTCTGATTCCAAACAGCTCATTAGCCATGGACACCATGCATCTTAATCTTCTGGAGTAGCCTCCCATGAGGGACTTTGTCAAACACTTTACTAAAATCCATGTAGACAACATCCATCAATCTCTCTTGTCACCTTGTCAAAAAACTCAATCAAGTTAGTAAGACACAACCTGCCCTGCACGAAGCCCTGCTGGCTTTCCCTAATTTGACCTTGGGTTTCTAAAAGCTCATATACCCTATCCCTGAGAAATTTCTCCAGCAATTTCCCTACAACTGATGTGAGACTCCCCGGTCTATTGTTCCCAGGATTTTCCCATGATCCCTTCTTAAATAAAGGAACAACATTAGCCACTCACCAGTCATCGGGGACCTCGCCTGTGGTAGAGAGGACACAAAGGTACTGGTCAAGGCCCCAGCAATTTTGTCTCTTGCCTCCCTCAATAACCTGGGGTAAATCCCCTAGGAACTTATCCACCTTAATAATCATTTGGAGACCCAGTACAACCTCCTCCTTGACCTCTAAAAGCCGTAACATTTTGATGAAGTCAGCACTGATCTCCTGGTCCTCCATATCCTTTTCCTTGGTAAATACGGAAGCAAAGTACTCATTCAGTACCTCACGCACATTCTCTGCATCCAAGCAAGTGTCCCCTCACCCCCTTTACCCAGGAGTGGTCCTAACCTCTCCCCAGTTATCCTCTTGCTCTTGATGTATGTATAAAATGCCTTGGGATTCACCTTAATCATTCTTTCCAAGGCTCCTCCTGCCTTTCCTAATTCCCTTGGGTTCTTTTCTGGTTTCTTTATAATCCTCGTGTGCTTTGTTTCATCCCAAAATTATAAAGGAGAGGTGAGAGTGGATATTGGACTGCTGGAAAATGATGTTGGAGGGGTAGTACTGGGGGACAAGGGAATGGCGGACAAACAGAGTAAGTATTTTGCATCAGTCTTCACTGTGGAAGACAGTCTTGGTGGAAGTTCCAGGTGTCAGGGGTCAGAAGTGTGTGAAGTTGCCATTACCAGGGAGAAGTTTCTTGGGAAACTGAAAGATCTGAAGGGAGATAAATCACTTGGACCAGATGGTGTACAGCCCAGAGATGGCTGAAGAGATTGTGGAGGCATTAGTAATGATCTTTCAAGTGTAACGCCCTGGTTAAGATTGTTACTGCTATGCCGATGGTATTTCACTTTAGCAGTTCTGTAAGAGCAGTCTGATCTGCTCTCAGCCTGTTTGGGTTTGAGCTGAGATGAGAAGCTTTGTTATTCAGGTTAGGAACGTTGTGTCAGCCAATCAGGATGGTGGAATTGGGAGAGGTTTCTCGAGAAGGCTGGGTGGAGAGCTTATTGTGAGGGACACTGGTGTGGGTCGAGGTCTTTTTGGTGGGAACTGGGAGAAGACAGAAGGGAAGATGGCTGAGAATGCCATCTGTGTTGCACAGGGTGCTTTGTGCCGTTGAATGGCTTCAAAGAGGAAGGACCAATACTCCTGTGGGGGAGCTCATTTGTTCGAAGTGGATTTCGAGCGACAGTGGAATGTGGTGTGTGCGTTCACACAGGCCAAGGGTCCAGTGCGTGAGTTAACGACAGCTTCAAAATGAGATCCAGCTCATGTGCACATTTGACTGTTTAGTTATGATGGGCCCTTTTGTTTTTTTGTTCTTTCTTTTCTTTAATAACTCTTTGGTTAAGTTAACATTCATAAATATACTTTCTGTATAATTGTGTGCAGCCTGTTATTTCTTGCTGAAGGGCTCTTGCTTGGGAGCTGGAAATACTCACAAAGACCCGACCAGGGTTCTGGGGAGTGAGACATCCCGACCGTTCCGATTTGGCGGAACCCAAGTCATATCGACCCTAGATGTACGGAGTCTGCTGAAGGTGGTTTCCTCAACGGCGTCCAGTGGCTGTTAGGGAGGGGCTAACAAGCCATATCTCCAGAGATGCCCAGTAAAATGGGGTTTCATGAGATCACTAGAATCTGGACTGGTTCTGAAAGACTGGAAAATTGTAACTGTCACTCCACTCCTCAAGAAGGGAGAGAGGCAGAAGAAAGGAAACTATAGGCCAGTTAGACTGACCTCAGTGGTTGGGAAGAGGTTGGAGTTGATTATTAAGGATGAGGTCTCAGGGTACTGGAGGCACATGATAAAATAGGCCCTAGAGAACATGGTTTCCTCAAGGGAAAATCTTGCCTGACAAATCTGTTGGAATTCTTTGAAGAAATAACAAGCAGAATAAACAAAGGAGAGTCAGTTGATGTCGTGTACTTGGATTTTCAGAAGGCCTTTGACAAGGTGCAACACATGAGGCCCCCTAACAAGCTATGAGCCCATGGTATTACAGAAAAGTTTCTAGCATGGATAAAGCAGTAGCTGATTGGCAGGAGGCAAAGAGTGGGAATAAAGGGAGTCTTTCCTGGTTGGCTGCTGATGATTAGCCGTGACCCACAGGGGTCTGTGTTGGGGCCGATTCTTTTCACATTATATGTCAATGATTTGGATGATGGAATTGATGGCTTTGTTGCAAAGTTTGCAGATGATATGAATATATAAATTAATTGAATGACTGAATTGACTTTATTTCTTACATCCTACACATACACGAGGAGTAAAAATCTTCACATTACGTCTCCGTCTAAATGTGCAAAGTGCAATCATAGTGATTTATAATACATAGAACAGTCAATGTGATATACAATGTAACAATGTACGGAGGAGAAATGGCGACACGACGCAGCTCGCAGTGGCCACCCCGGTGGTGATGTCTGTTATTTGTCAAGTAGGGGACTGTGCACAATTCTGATTTGATGGAGACGGACGTGAGAGCACAGAGGAACATCGGGTGAAACTTCTGGAATGCCTGCTTTGCTGCTGCTGCTACTGTGTGATCTGAAATCTCCGGAGGGGAAGACCCCGAGTCCTCGGCTTTGCTTGTTGCTTGGCGGCCGGGGCGGAGTCGAAGCGCTCGGCAGAGGATGGTACTCAGAGAGGTTGTGTCGGAGGGCTGGTCGGAGGCTCGAAGTTTTCGGACGGACTCAGAGTCCGCTGCGGTCGGCTGCTTCCAATGGTGCTGCATCAGCAAGTTTGCGGCACTTGGAGGTTCATGTCAGGGAGAGTTTCTCCCTTCTGCCACCTGCGTGAGATGATGAATCTATCGGGACTTTGAGACTTTTTTTTACAGTGCCCATGGTCTGCTCTTTATCAAACTATGGTATTGCTTTGCACTGTTGTAACTATATGCTATAATTATGTGGTTTTGTCAGTTTTAGTCTTGGTTTGTCCTGTGTTTACTTGTGATATCATTCTGGAGGAACGTTGTATCGTTTTTTAATGCATGCATTTCTAAATGACAATAAACGAGGACTGAGTGTCCTCATAATGTAATCTAATGTAAAGAAGATGTGATTCTTCAGAGATTCAGTTAAAGGATGCAAACAAGACAAAACATGTAAATAATAACAAGGAAACACAAGACCTCTGTCTACCATTTAGGAGGTCTACTCGTGTCCGTAAACGCACAGAGAGACTGATAGAGACTTGTTGAATTATGTATTTGTTTTGATTAATGTTATTCTTTATTTTTTTCTTTTTAAGGAAGGGAAGACGTGGTGATATCACATGCAATGATGTGCCAGTTCTTGTTTGGAGAGCACTGAGCATGCGCGGGGTTTGCCAGAATGTTCCAGCATGTGGCGGGGTTAAGATGTGTTTGTTTATTTCTGTAAGTAAAAGTTCTTTAATTCTTCCAGAAGATGATTCTTTGTTGTTAACCCACGGAACGTTAAAATAGAAGTAACATAACAATGGGGACTGGCTTCCTCCTCCTGAAGTCAACAATCAGCTCCCCGGTCTTGCTGACATTGAGTGAGAGGTCGTTGTTGTGTCACCACTCCGTCAGATTTTCAATCTCTCCCTCCCGTGTGCTGATTCATCACCTCCTTTGGTTGGAACGAGAGAGGTGTCATCAGCAAACTTGAATATGGTCATTGTAAATGGTGCTGTGATTAGGCTCGGGTTAAAGACGTGTGTCGCTGGGCGGTGCCGTCCGTTGGGCCGGGAGGGCTGGTTCTGGGCTTTGTCTCTAACTCAAATAAATACGAACAGATGCAGAGTTTAAAGTCCTGAACAGGACCAGGGTCATGCTGAAGAGCATTGTGCAGGGTCAGGCCGGGCTGGACAGCGTGACTCTGTTTAAAGGTAAAGAATGATGATTAGAATTGTCCAGTCAAAAGCTCCGGGGCAGCGTGTTCCTGTGTGGGTGACGGGAAGATGTACCAAGCTCAGGTGAGACGGAGAGCACTTGGTAAACACACACACACACACAGTGTCATTCTGCTGAGTGTGTGCACTGCAATGTCTCCCTCCCCCCTCAGAATATTCTAATAACACTGGACAACAAAAATTTTGCTTCTTGAATATTTTTGGGTGCATGTTATGGACTTTGGGCTGCTGATCATGAAAATCACCGTGAAATTTCCCTGTCACACCGTTTTTCAAAAATCATCTGTATTTGGTATTTCAATTCATAATTCGAGGCAATTAAAATAAGCCCACAATGTAAGCAGAGACGTTTTCAACCTTGCCCAGGCATGTCCAGGGAGGGTGGATGCTGCATAGCAGGACAGGTTTTAGAAAGGTTATAATTTCCACGAAGGGTTTCAATATTGGAGGCAGATGTTTCCAGAATAAATGATGCCAAGATTCAGGAAGGCATTTTTGTTGGTCCGCAAATCAAACAGGTCACCAATGACAGGCAATTTGAAGAGGTTCTCGTGGGACTGGAGAAAATCATATGGGAGGCATTCAAGAATGTTGTTGAAAATTTTCTTGGCAAATTCAGAGCATCAAACTTCGTGCAGCTGGTTGACAACATGCTTCAAGCATACAAAAAAAAACCATGAAGTGCAACATGTCACCAAAGATTCATTTTCTGCATTCCCATTTAGACTTCTTCCCTGAAAATCTTGTGTCTGTCAGTCACGAACATGGTGAAAGGTTTCACCCGGACATTGCAGTCATGGAGAAACGGTATCAGGGCAACTGGAATGCTGGCTGAATATTGCTGGACACATAAGCGAGAAGCCTCAGACACTGAGTATAAATGAAAATCATCAACAAAACATTTTTAGCTGAGTTTGACTATTGCAAAGCATCAGCACTGTTATGCAATTAAACACATTATATTCAAAGTCAATTTCTTGTTTCTCCAAATTCCGACATGAAACAAGTCGTCTGAAATTATATTTGTGTTTAGTTTCAAGCGGTCTATCAGAAACAAAAAACATTATCCAAGCAAGCAAAACTTCTGAAACAATTTATTGTCCAGTGTAATGGGTTCTGAAGGGCTTGACTTTATGGTAACTTTCCAGACGTACACAGTGGAATATTCCATCTCTTTAGGAATGGGGATGTGTAAATGTGTATATGTTAAGCAACACACATCAAAGTTGCTGGTGAACGCAGCAGGCCAGGCAGCATCTCTAGGAAGAGGTACAGTCGACGTTTCAGGCCGAGACCCTTCGTCAGGACTAACTGAAGGAAGAGCTAGTAAGAGATTTGAAAGTGGGAGGGGGAGGGGGAGATCCAAAATGATAGGAGAAGACAGGAGGGAGAGGGATGGAGCCAGGAGCTGGACAGGTGATTGGCAAAAGGGATATGAGAGGATCATGGGACAGGATTATAATAAATTAAAATAAATAAGTAACAGATGGGGTACGAGGGGGAGGTGGGGCATTAGCGGAAGTTAGAGAAGTCGATGTTCATGCCATCAGGTTGGAGGCTACCCAGACGGAATATAAGGTGTTGTTCCTCCAACCTGAGTGTGGCTTCATCTTTACAGTAGAGGAGGCCATGGATAGACATATCAGAATGGGAACGGGACGTGGAATTAAAATGCCTCACCATCTATAATTTCTTCGGCCCTTCAACTTTTCGACCACATTTTGACTCAGAATATTTATTTATTATTATTATTTTAAAAAATATTCTCTCTCTCCTTTTTCTCCCTCTGTCCCTCTCACTATCTATACCCCTTGCCCATCCTCTGGGTTTCCCCCCCCCACTTTTCCTTCTCCCTGGGCCTCCTGTCCCATGATCCTGTCATACCCCTTTTGCCAATCACCTGTCCAGCTCTTGGCTCCATCCCTCCCCCTCCTGTCTTCTCCTATCATTTCGGATCTCCCCCTCTCCCTCCCACTTTCAAATCTCTTACTAGCTCTTCCTTCAGTCAGTCCTGACGAAGGGTCTCGGCCTGAAACGTCGACTGTACCTCTTCCTAGAGATGCTGCCTGGCCTGCTGCGTTCACCAGCAACTTTGATGTGTGTTGCTTGAAATTCCGGCATCTGCAGATTTCCTCGTGTTAATGTGTATATGTTGTTTGTATACTGTATTTAAGGTTCGATACTGCCGTTTACTTTGCAATATGATTGTAACCAAAATAAAAGGATCTAGTGCTTTCCTGGCATATATGACAAATAAACCAGGTAAAGTTATTGATTAAAACTGACGTTTCAATGACAAGTTCTGCCATCTTCATCAGGGATGATATATAATAATAAATAATATATATACATAATAATAATATATAATGTAATATAATATATACATATATAGTTGTGTGTGTGTATATATATATATATGATACTGAGGCTTGTCTAGTCCGGTGGCATTTATGCCCCCATTGTCCATCCCTCCTGATTGGTTAGTCCTCATCCAATCAGATTTCTGTCCTCCAACCTGCTTTACAGTCGAATTCCAGTTCTTACTTTGTTAAAATTCTTTGGCACAGCACATCGAAGTCAATCCTTTGGCCATTGCCAATACAGCTGTCGACTACTGCTGATCTTCGCTTAGTTCACAGCGTATGTGGGTCAAGGATGTCCTAGGACTCAGGTCGGCTGGCGGCTACAGGATTCTTTGTGGATGTGCAGCCAGACAGGTAGAAACCTGCATCAACAAGCACAGGAGGTGTGTCCATTTGGATTACCAGGAGTAATCGGCGGCAACAGAACACTGTATAGCCATAGGATTGACTTCGATGGCACAAAACTACGGTACCTTGCCAAAGGCTTTGGGGACACCTGGTGAAGGAAGACATTGAAATAAAACCAGAGGAAAAGAATTTTGACAAAAATGAAGATCGTGCTCAAGAACTGGAATTCAATTGTTAACAAGGTGGGAGAACAGAAACCTGATTGGATGAGGACTAGCCAATCAGGAGGGATGGACGACGGGGGTATAAATACCACCAGACTAGACATGCCCAGGCATCATCCCTGATGAAGATGGCAGAGTTTGTCATCGAAACATCGGTTAAAATCGACACCTGGACCCAGCTGGGAGCCCGAGAAGAGTTAAAGCATTGTAACTAGATTGTGGGGTGCATCATCTTCTGATCCACGTGTAGTCTGAAGTTAACGTTGTGGGTAATTAAAGATGGTGTGTCTCGGTGCCTAATAAAGGGGGCTGATCACTCTCTTTAGGGGAGAGAGACCGGGGCAGCCGGGAGTTCACCCTTTACAAAGTATGGAGCTGTTCACTGTGTTTTCTGGTCGATATCTTTTTGTAAATATTGGAACTTTTCTTTTCACTATTTGTTGCTAATTTTTGTAAGCGTGATGTGCTAGGTGACTCCAGACTATTTTTTTCCCCTTTGGTCGTGCCGCACGTATCTAACATCGGGGAACCCCGGCTGACAAGGGATACTGAGGCTCTGGTCAGCAAAGAGAAGGAAGCACGAATCGTGTTTAGGCAATTGGGTACAGATGACTCCCCTCACCAAATATAAAAAGTTTTAAAAGTTAAAGTCCGTTCTGAGCCTTGTGGCCCATCAGGCCTGTGCTTATGCCAGTTTCTGTGGCGTGAAGCGACTGAGAGTACAAATTAGCAAGAGAACACCTGATTGCTTGAGTGTATATGCAGTTGAAATGTTTGCCATATTGTTAGCACTAGAATGGAGTGAGCAGGTTGATTGTAATAATTTTGTGATATGTAGCGATTCTGTATCGGCCCTTGCAAGCATTAGGGCGGGTACAGCTAGAGGTCACCAGGATCTGCTTTATGAAATCCTGTTTGCAAATTCAAGACTGACTAGACAAGGCAAAAATATCGCATTCATATGGGTTCCAGCACATGCGGGTATTATGGGAAATAAGACAGCAGATAAGCTGGCAAAAGCAGCGGTCAAAAAAGGATCTATAGAGGTCAATATTAAACTATCAAAATCAGAGGGGAAGAGCATAGTGTTAACAGTGGCAGCAGCATTGGGATAGAGCAATAAAAGGAAGACATTTACATTCAATTCAGAACAGAGTAGATATGGGAAGAAGTAGGGGAGTAAAGCGGAAGGAGCAAGTAATTACAGTATAAGTAGACTGAGAACTGGGCACAGCAACCTTAATGGCACTCTGGCCATCATAAATAGGCATCCAACAGGTTTCTGCGATCTGTGTCAGGAGACTGAAACAGTAGAGCACATCCTTATTCATGCCGGAAATTTGCACAGGAAGGGCAACAAATGTTACAACAATTATGCAAAATAGGACTGGTAGAGAAGAGTGTTAAAGGTTTATTGGAATGTGGGGAGAGTGATCAGGGGAGGAAATGGTTGTTTAGTTTTTTAAGGGCGACGGGACTGGAAAGACGGCTTTAAAGTGATGGACAATGAGGGACAATAAATCCTGAAGATGGCAGTAATGCAACAGTGTGGATGCCAGCTGCCGTAAAAACTCAAGGAAGAAGAAGAAGAAGAAGAAGAAGAAGAAGAAGAAGAAGAAGAAGAAGAAGAAGAAGACTGAGAGTACGAGACTGCCCCCCCCCCCGGATAGGACGCCAGTCTATCGCGAGTTTAACCCCCAGCAATTGCCAGTACCCATTTTCAGCTGGGTGGACTACAGCAGCGTGTGGTCAAGTGCCTTGCTCAAGGACACAACACGCTGCCTCGGCCGAGACGCGAACCCACGACCTTCAGATCGTGAGCCCAACGCCCTAACCACTTGGCCACGCACCACACCACAAAAAGTTTAAGAGCTGACTAAAGAGAGAAATCGGGAGGGCAAAAAGAGAGGGTACAAGATAGATTTGTCCATTAGTGTTAAGAATAAGGGGATAAAAGGAAAGAGGTCCTGAAGAAGGTTCTCGCCCGAAACACCAGCTGTTTGCTCTTTACCGTAGATGCTGCCTGGCCTGTTGAGTTCCTCCTGCATTTTGAGTGTGTTGCTTTGGGTTTGCGGCATCTGCAGATTTTCTCTTGTTAAAGATAATCCTAAAAGGTCCTTCAGATTCTCAGATCACTTATCTGTGATGCTAATTCCAGCAAGCAAACCACCAATCAAATGGGCCAAACCGGTTCTAAAGGTGGAGAAGACCTGGCCTGAGGGGGCAATCTCAGCACGGCTTTGATAACGCGAACTGGAGAACGTTCAGGGAGGCTGCTCTCCGTGACAGCCATGTTAACATCGAGGAATATGTGGATTCTGTGACCAGCTGCATAGAGACATGAACTGAGGATGTTACCATCATGAAATGCATCCGGGTGGGGGAAAATCAGAAGCCACGGCCTCTTGCAGAGGTCTGTGCATGGCTGAGGGATCATGATGCCGCCTTTAGACTGTTGGACATGACAGTTCTCAGAAAAGCAAGAACCGTACTTTCCCGTTCCATCCGGAAGGCAAAATGGGAGCATTCCCAGAGTGTTGTCCACAGCGAAGCAGGTTCCGGTGAATTCCAAAGAGATCTTGGTCAGTCAGGGAGAGGGGCTGAGGAAGGGCAAATGGATTTCAATCAGATGCGTGTGAGGTGAGGCATTTTGGACGGACAAACCAGGGAAGGACTTATTCAGTGAATGGCCGGGCACTGACGAGTGTTGTGGACCAGAGGGACCTGGGAGTACGAGGACAGTTTGCTGAATGTGACTGGGTAAGTAGATCGGCTGGTGAAGAAAGTGTTTAGTGCTCTGGCCCTCATCAGTCAGGGCGTCGAGGTTAGCACGAGGGAAATAATGTTGTAGTTATACAAGCTGGTGAGGCCACGCTTGGAGTGCTGGGTACAGTTTACATCACCCTGTCACAGGAAAGGCATTGTCGAGCTGGAGAGTGTGCAGAAGAGATTTACGAGGACACTGGCTGGACTCGAGGGTCTGAGTTATAGGGAGAGGTTGGCCACACTGGATCTTTATTCCCTGGAGAATGAGGGGTGACCTCATTGAAGTTTATAAAACCATGAAGGGTGTACGGTGGATGGTCACAGTCTTTCCCCCAGGGTCGGGGAGTCCAAATCCAGAGGGCACGGACAGAAGAGAAGAGGGGAGAGGACCTGAGAGGAAACCTCTTTACACAGTGGGAGGTGAGTAGCTGGAACGAGCTGCCTGAGGAAGGGGCCAGGGTGGGTACAATTACAACAATGAAGAGGCATTTGGATAGGGACGTGGAGGGGAGGGGCCGGGAGGGTTATGGGCCGAACACAGGCAAATGGGACTAGCAGCAAGGATGTGGGGGTCAGTATGGGTCAGTTGGGCTGAAGGGCCTATTTTCATGGTGTGTGATTCTGTGATTGGTGGAAATGGGCACTCGATAGCATCGACCTGGTGGGCCAAAGGGCCTCTTTTCCTACTGTAGTTGTCTACAACTGCTAAGGATTTATTTATAAATATGGACAGACATCAAATATCTCAGCTCCTCCTGCCCTAACTAATTACGAACCTGTCAACTTCCACTTTAAATATACCCAATATCCACAGCCGTCTGTGGCAATGAATTCCACAGATTGACCACCCTCTAGTTAAAGACATTCCTCCTCATCTCTGTTCTGAATGGACATCTCTCTGGTCTGAGATGGAGTGCTGATCTGCATTCCAGCATTTCCTGTCACTGGTGTCTCTGTTTGAACCAAGAGGGAGCACCTCACAGGGGGGTCAGAAGTGGAGAGAGTGAGCAATTTCAAGTTCCTGGGTGTCAAGATCTCTGAGGATCTGACCTCGACTCAACACATCGATGCACTTATGAAGAAGATAAGACAGTGGCTATATTTCATTCGGAGTTTGAGGAGATCTAGTACGTCACTAAAGACCCTCGCAAATTTCTATTATGTACCGTGGAGAGCATCCTAACTGTTCCGGTTTCTGAACGGACATTGAACCCACGAACACAACCTCACTACTTCTTTAATTTCAATTTTTCCACTACTTATTTAATTTAACTATTTAAAATAGATATATTTACTATAATTCACAGTTTTTTTCTCTATTATATGTATTGCATTTTACTGCTGCGGCAGAGACAACAAATTTCACCAGATATGCCGGTGGTATTAAACCTGATTCTGACTCTGAATCTTAACGAAGGGAGCTGGCTTTCTGAAACTGAACCTTAATTTATCCAGAACAATACGCACACAAATTCTGGAAGGAACTCAGCAAGCCAGTCAGCATCTGTGGAGGGAAATCAACCGTCGACATTTCGGGCCGAGACCCTTCATCGGCACTCCTAACAGACAGTCCCAGCGAGAGGTCTCGCCTGAAATGCCGACTGCATATTCGTTTCCATAGACACTGCTTGACCTGCCGAGTTCCTCTGGCATTCTGTGTGTGTTGCTCTGGATTTCCAGCGCCTGCAGAACCTCTTCGAAATTCAAGATAGTTTAATGTCATTTCCAGCACTCAAGTGTAAAGCAGAACCAAATAATTGTTACTCCAGATCCGATGCAGCACAAACCAAAACACACACAGTAAATAAAAATATATAAGATATATATAACTTGGGGAAAAGAACTGTTTTTGAGTCTGGCGGTCCCATCGCAGATGCTGTGTGGCCTGATGGGAGTGGGACAGACAGTCCGTGAGCAGAGAGAGTGGGATCCTTCATGATGTTACTGGCCCTTTTCCGGCACCTGCCTGTATCTATGTCCTCGACGGGGGGGTAGGCTGGTTGTGTAGGATGTGTTTTGGGACCATGAGAGGTTGTGTGAGGCGCGCACCTCCCAGGGGTTTGTAACCGCTCGCCAATGTAAAGGAGAGTGTGAGCGGTGTGAGATCTCCTGAGGTTGATAACCGTCACAATAACCACTGCCGCACAATAGGTTCTCTCCAGGGTCTGAGGGTCTGTCACAAAAAACTGTGGGACAACTGTTTAAGAAAAATAACAAAAAAACCTTTTTCACCCAGAGAGTGGTGGATATGTGGAATGCTCTGCCCCAGAAGGCTGTGGAGGCCAAGTCTCTGGATGCTTTCAAGAAAGAGATGGATAGAGCTCTTAAAGATAGCGGAATCAAAGGTTATGGGGATAGGGCAGGAACTGGATACTGATTGTGGATGATCAGCCATGATCACAGTGAATGGCGGTGCTGGCTCGAAGGGGCCAAATGGCCTACTCCTGCACCTATTGTCTATTGTCTATAAGATGGCTTGAGTCACAAAAATAAATTGAGGTGCTTTCATTTACCTCAAAACAAGACAAAAACTGGAAAAAAAAACAATATATATATATTGCCACCCTCAGACAAAAGAAAACTAACCCCAAAGCCTTGGTAACCTGAGGCTTATAACTGCTAAGCCCCCACCCCCCCGCCAGACCAACCAAAAGCTAATTAACTCAATTATCCAATGAAAGATGGTATCCTCCACCATCAGCACATCTGTGCAGGTTGCTGCTGCCTCTGTATGAGACAGATCCATCCAGCAGCTCTGTTTCAGACCCGGTCACTGCTACCGCTGGGGATGAGTGTTTTACCGAGTGCGCCATGTGCCGACCGTAGTCAGTGACGAGCCTTCGTCACGAGGTCACTCTTATATCTGCCTCTTCCACTGGCAGCAGTTAACACTGTCTCAGAAGATCAGCGATTAAAATGAGAAAAATCAAGGACACAGCTTTCTGTAGATTAGATTAGATTATGAGGACGCTCAGTCCTCGTTTATTGTCATTGAGAAATGCATGCATCAAAAAATGATACAATATTCCTCTGGAATGATATCACAAGAAAACACAGGACAAACCAAGACTAAAACTGACAAAGCCACATAATTATAACATATCGTTACAACAGTGCAAAGCAATACTGTAATTTGATAAAGAGCAGACCATGGGCACGGTAAAAAAAAGTCTCAAAGTCCCGATAGCCCCAACATCTCACGCAGACGGTAGAAGGGAGAAACTCTCCCTGCCATGAGCTTCCAGCGCCGCAAACTTGCCGATGCAGCATCCTGGAAGCACCCCGACTACAGTCCGACTCTAAGTCCGTCCGAAAACTTCGAGCCTCCGACCAGCCCTCCGACACCGATCACCGAGCTCCGAGCACCATCCTCTGCCGAGCGCTTCGACCCTGCCCCGGCCGCCGAGCAACAAGCAAAGCTGAGGACTCAGGGCCTATCCCTCCGGAGATTCTGGATCACACAGTAGCAGCAGCATCAGGAAACAAGCTTTCTGTGTGTGTCATCAAGGACATAGTTTTCTGTATATGAAATGTGTGCAGTTTTGGGCTCCTTATTTTAGAAAGGATATACTGACATTGGAGAGGGTTCAGAGAAGATTCATGAGAATGATTCCAGGAATGAAAGGGTTACCGTATGAGGAACGTCTGGCAGCTCTTGGGCTGTATTCCCTGGAGTTCAGGAGAATGAGGGGGGATCTCATAGAAACATTCCAAATGTTAGGGGAGTCTAGGACAAGAGGGCATGACTTCTGGATTGAAGAGCGTCCTTTTAGAACAGAGATGAGGAGAAAAGTCAGAGGGTGGTAAATCTGTGGAATTTGTTACCACGAGCGGCTGCAGAGGCCAAGTCATTGGGTGTATTTAAGGCAGAGATAAATAGGTTCTTGATTAGCCAGGGCATCAAAGGGTATGGGGTGAAAGCAGGGGAGCAGGGATGACTGAATGAAGTGGATCAGCCCATGATTGAATGGTGGAGCAGACGCAATGGAGCAAATGGCCTACTTCTGCTCCTAAACCTTATGGTCTGATGGAAATCAAGGACATTTAAACAGAAAGGTGCTGGAATAACACTGGGGTGATCCTTCAACACTGAACCATCTGAATAGCCCATGTGATCACCATCACCATGCCAATTATAACTAATGACTCATCGAGCAACACACACAAAATGCTGGTGGAACGCAGCAGGCCAGACAGCATCTATAGGAAGTACGGTCGAGATTTTCTCGTAATGACCCATGTATCTGTTCCATTCCCTGAACCATCAGTACAGTCCATGGGAACACCACCACCACGCCATCATAAAACCATAAGACATAGGAGCAAGAGCAGACCACTCTGCCCATCGAGTCTTCTCTACCATTCCATCACGGCTGATTTACTATCCCTCTCAACCCCATTCTCCTGCCTTCTCCACGTAACCTTTGACACCCTGACTGATCATGGTCTCACTTTAAGGACTCTTTTGCTTTTTATTTCAAACTCTATTTATTTATTGCTATTTATTTATACTGGCATTTGCACAGTTTGTTGTTCATTGATCCTGTTTACAGTTACTGTTCTATAGATTTGCTGAGCATGCCCACAGAAAATGAATTTCAGGGTGGTGTGTGGTGACATGTATGTATTCTTACAATAAATTTTACTTTCAACTTTAACCAAGCACAGATCACCTTTGGTTTAAATATTGTGAGTAACAGCCTCCACAGCTGCCTGTGGCAACAAAGTCCAGAGATTCACCCCCCTCAGGCTAAAGAAATTCAACTTCATCTCTGATCTAAATGGTCACGCTTCAGGTTGTGCCCTCTGGTCCTAGACTCCCCCACTATAGGAAACATCCTCTCCACATCCACTCTATCTGTGTCCTCTGGTCCTAGACTCCCCCACTGTAGGAAACATCCTCTCCACATCCACTCTATCTGTGCCCTCTGGTCCTAGACTCCCCCACTATAGGAAACATCCTCTCCACATCCACTCTATTCGTGCCCTCTGGTCCTAGACTCCCCCACTACAGGAAACATCCTCTCCACATCCACTCTATCTGTGTCCTCTGGTCCTAGACTCCCCCACTACAGGAAACATCCTCTCCCCATCCACTCTATCTGTGTCCTCTGGTCCTAGACTCCCCCACTACAGGAAACATCCTCTCCACATCCACTCTATCTGTGTCCTCTGGTCCTAGACTCCCCTACTATAGGAAACATCCTCTCCACATCCACTCTATCTGTGTCCTCTGGTCCCAGACTCCCCCACTATAGGAAACATCCTCTTCACATCCACTCTATCTGTGCCCTCTGGTCCTAGACTCCCCCACTATAGGAAACATCCTCTCCACATCCACTCTATCCGTGCCCTCTGGTCCTAGACTCCCCCACTACAGGAAACATCCTCTCCCCATCCACTCTATCTGTGTCCTCTAGTCCTAGACTCCCCCACTACAGGAAACATCCTCTCCACATCCACTCTATCTGTGTCCTCTGGTCCTAGACTCCCCCACTACAGGAAACATCCTCTCCCCATCCACTCTATCTGTGTCCTCTGGTCCTAGACTCCCCCACTACAGGAAACATCCTCTCCACATCCACTCTATCTGTGCCCTCTGGTCCTAGACTCCCCCACTATAGGAAACATCCTCTCCACATCCACTCTATCTGCGCCCTCTGGTCCCAGACTCCCCCACTATAGGAAACATCCTCTCCAGATCAACTCTATCTCTGCCCTCTGGTCCTAGACTCCCTCACTATTGGAAACATCCTCTCCACATCCACTCTATCCGTGCCCTCTGGTCCTAGACTCCCCCACTACAGGAAACATCCTCTCCACATCCACTCTATCTGTGTCCTCTAGTCCTAGACTCCCCCACTACAGGAAACATCCTCTCCACATCCACTCTATCTGTGTCCTCTGGTCCTAGACTCCCCTACTATAGGAAGCATCCTCTCCACATCTACTCTATCTGTACCCTCTGGTCCTAGACTCCCTCACTATTGGAAACATCCTCTCCACATCCACTCTATCCGTGCCCTCTGGTCCTAGACTCCCCCACGACAGGAAACATCCTCTCCACATCCACTCTATCTGTGTCCTCTAGTCCTAGACTCCCCCACTACAGGAAACATCCTCTCCACATCCACTCTATCTGTGTCCTCTGGTCCTAGACTCCCCTACTATAGGAAACATCCTCTCCACATCTACTCTATCCGTGCCCTCTGGTCCTAGACTCCCCCACTACAGGAAACATCCTCTCCACATCCACTCTATCTGTGTCCTCTAGTCCTAGACTCCCCCACTACAGGAAACATCCTCTCCACATCCACTCTATCTGTGTCCTCTGGTCCTAGACTTCCCTACTATAGGAAGCATCCTCTCCACATCTACTCTATCTGTACCCTCTGGTCCTAGACTCCCTCACTATTGGAAACATCCTCTCCACATCCACTCTATCCGTGCCCTCTGGTCCTAGACTCCCCCACGACAGGAAACATCCTCTCCACATCCACTCTATCTGTGTCCTCTAGTCCTAGACTCCCCCACTACAGGAAACATCCTCTCCACATCCACTCTATCTGTGTCCTCTGGTCCTAGACTCCCCTACTATAGGAAACATCCTCTCCACATCTACTCTATCTGTACCCTCTGGTCCTAGACTCCACCACTACAGGAAACATCCTCTCCACATCCACTCTATCTGTGCCCTCTGGTCCTAGACTCCCCTACTATAGGAAACATCCTCTCCACATCTACTCTATCTGTACCCTCTGGTCCTAGACTCCCTCACTATTGGAAACATCCTCTCCACATCCACTATCTGTGTCCTCTGGTCCCAGACTCCCCCACTATAGGAAACATCCTCTCCACATCCACTCTATCTGTGTCCTCTGTTCCTAGACTCCCCCACTATAGGAAACATCCCCTCCATATCCACTCTATCTGTGTCCTCTGGTCCCAGACTCCCCGACTATAGGAAACATCCTCTCCACATCCACTCTATCTGTGTCCTCTGGTCCTAGACTACCCCACTATAGGAAATATCCTCTGCGTATCGTGAGGTCAGAGTTGACCATCGATATTACGTCCTAGCTGTCTGGGTACACAAGCCTGGATTGTACGATATGGAGAGCAAGCTGTTGCCCATGTAGCAAGCTTTCACTCTCCACGCGGCTGATGAATTCAAAGTGTGTTCGGCACAGACCGACAGTTTGGCACCAGTGCTGTTGCAGGAGTTGAACTCAATGTAAGACTGCCTTAGGGACTCCAGTTCCGGATTTTTCTTTGGGCTTTCCTCATGAGTGGGCAGAGCCACCGGGCAGTGGAGATTTCAGGTCAGAGTTTTTCTTCTCCCAGATAAGCTGCCAACCACGGCTGACGAGTCCTACCTGCCCGTCTCCATGTCCACTTCTTTCAATATTCAATAGGTTTCTATGAGATCCCACACCCCCCACACCACATTCCTCCCTAAATGCCCAAGGACATCAGGATTAGGAAAAGAGGAGGCCATTTGGCCCATCAGAACTATTTTATCTGGTCATGCCTGATTTTCCATCGTTGCCTGATCCCCATAAGACATAGAGGCAGAATAAGGCCATTCAGCCCATTATGTCTACTCTACCATTCGATCATGGCTGATTTATTATCCTTCTCAATCCCTTTTCCACTGTCATCTCCCCGTAACCTCCGACACCCTCGCTAATCAACTGCCTATCAACCTCCACTTTGAGGTCCAGGTGTGGGTTCAGACTTGAACTGTTGCCCGACAGGACGGAGCTGAGATGTCCAAACTGTTCAGTAGGATTCACTGGTTCTTCGTGTCTCTTGCACCCAGGAGCGATCACTTACGTCGTCTTGAACTGTCTGAAGTCCTCCAGCTATCCGGTGACTGGTGGCAGCGATGCCCAAGCCCGAGGCTGTGGGCACAGGCGTGTGATCTGTGGGCGAGGCTCCTGCTGGCTGCTGGGCCCAAGGCAGGAGTGGGCCTGAGGCTGACTGCCGGGAGACCAGGCCACAGCCTGGCAGAGCAGAGGGATGGCGGGTTGGACAGAGTGCTGGGCCTGGCTTTGGGTCAGCGAGTGGGAACGGGGAGGCGAACGTGCTGGGGTGGGGGCAGTGGAGGTCACAGTGGCAGGACCATGGATGGTCTAGAGTGGCTGGGGAGTGACGGCTGCCATCACCCAGCACCTGGGCCTGTCCTCGGCTCTGTGGGAGAAGCCAGAGGGTGGTAGTAGAGGGTTGCCTCTCTGACTGGAGGCCTGTGACTAGTGGAGTTCCACAGGGATCGGTGCTGGGTCTGTTGTTTGTCAACTGTATCAATGATATGGATGGTAATGTGGTTAACTGGAGCAGAATATAAAAGTATTAATGGTAAGACTCTTGGCAGTGTGGAGGATCAGAGGGATCTTGGGGTCCGAGTCCACAGGACGCTCAAAGCAGCTGCGCAGGTTGACTCTGTGGTTAAGAAGGCATACATTAATCGTGGAATTGAATTTAGGAGCGGAGAGGTAATGTTGCAACTATACAGGACCATGGTCAGACCCCACTTGGAGTACTGTGCTCAGTTCTGGTTGCCTCACTACAGAAAGGATGTGGAAGCCATAGAAAGGGTGCAGAGGAGATTTACAAGGATGTTGCCTGGATTGGGGAGCATGCCTTATGAAAACAGGTTGAGTGAACTTGGCCTTTTCTCCTTGGAGCGACGGAGGATGAGAGGTGACGTGATAGAGGTGTCTAAGATGATGAGAGGCATTGATCGTGTGGATAGTCAGAGGCTTTTTCCCAGGGCTGAAATGGTTGCCACAAGAGGACACAGGTTTAAGGTGCTGCGGAGTAGGTACAGAGGAGATGTCAGGGTAAGTTTTTTACTCAGAGAGTGGTGAGTGTGTGGAATGGGCTGCTGGCCACAGTGGTGGAGGCGGATACGATAGGGTCTTTTAAGAGACTTTTGGATAGGTACATGGAGCTTAGAAAAATAGAGGGCTGTGGGTAAGCCTAGTAATTTCTAAGGTGGGGACATGTTCAGCACAACTCTGTGGGCTGAAGGGCCTGTATTGTGCTGTAGGTTTTCTATGCTTCTATGTTTAGCAAATTTGCAGATGATTGATACCATGATTGGGGGAGTCGTGGACAGTGAGACAGACTATCATGGCCTACAGCAGGATCTGGACCTGCTGGAGATATGGCAGATGGAATTTAATGCATGGTTTTGCACTTCGTCAGGACCAACCAGGGTAGGTCTCACACAGGGCATTGGGGAGTGCGGTAGAACAACGGGATCTGGAACTACAGATCCATAATTCATTTAAAGTGGTGTCATGGGTCGATGGAGTCATAAAGATTTTGGCACATTAGCCTTCATAAATCAAAGTATTGCGTATAGGAGATGGGACGTTATGTTGAAGTTGTATACGACGTTGGAGAGGCTGAATTTGGAGTTTTGTGTGTGGCTTTGATCACCTACCAACAGGAAGGTTCTAAATAAAGTTGAAAGAATACAGAGAACATTTACAAGGATGTTGCCGTGCCTGGAGGACCTGAGTTATAAGGAAAGATTGAATAGGTTAGGACTGTATTCCTTGGAATGTAGAAGACTGAGAGGAGATTTGATAGAGGTATACAAAATTATGAGGAGTATAGATAGGGTAAGCGCAAACAGGCTTTCTCTACTGAGGTTGGTGGGACTGCAACCAGAGGTCATGGGTTAAGGGTGAAAGGTGAAAAGTTTAAGGGGGACAAGAGGGGAAACTTCTTCACTCAGAGGATGGTGGGAGTGTGGAATGAGCTGCCAACGCAAGTGGTGCCTGTGAGCTTGATTTCAATGATTAAGAGAAATTTGGACAGGTACATGGATGGTAGGGGTATGGAGGGATATGGTCCCGGAGGAGGCAGTTTAAATGGTTTGGCATACACTCGATGGGCTGAAGGGCCTGTTTCTGAGCTATATTTCTCTGCAACTCTGTAAAGGGTATTGACACGAAATATCGCCTGTGAACGCCCATGAAGGCCCTTGCCACTGCTCTGCTCTGTCCTTCCCCTCCGCTCTCAGAGTTGTGAAATGCCTTTTTGCACAGCTTAATTGACTTTTTAATGTATTTCATGCTGCGACGTAGCTTTTTCATGTATTGCACTGCACTGCGGCTGCAGAACAACAAATTTCAGGATGTGCGTCAGTGACAACAAACCCGATCCAGATTCTGATGCTCCCAGGCACACTTGGAGCCAGGCCTGGTTTTAATCCCAACCACGTCTGCTCACAGGCACAAACACAAAACCTTGCACCGACCGGTCCAAGGACTCTCGGTCACTGGGAGGCTGCTCGAGATCGAGCCAACAGCTCGTAGGGGGAAGCAGCTAAGAACTGCAACGTGCTGACCTAATTAAGTGCACTGTTTTCACTGGTCAATGCCCATTCCAATTTCTTCTACCATAATGCCTCATCCCAGCTAGGAGGAAAATAATTATGGGCTGGCCTATTTAATAAAGGGGGAGGAATTATCCCTGGTGACCTTGGAATGGTTTCCAAAGCAACCGTGTGGCCGATTTCCATCTAAGCACTCTGGCCATTGTCAGTGTCAGCCATGATGGCAGGCACCGGCTGGTCGCCCGGCAACCATCAAAGTGACCAATCACAGAGCTCAAGGAGTTGTAGAGCCGGAAAACAGGCCCTTTGGCCGAACTCGGCCCAGCTCACCAGGCTGTGCAATTTGTCCCACTTGTTGCTGCTTGGCTCACATCCCATACGACCATAAGAATCAGGCCATTCAGCCCATCGAGTCTGCTCCATCCTTTCATCGTGGCTGATTTATTATCCCTCTCAACCCCATTCTCCTGCCATCTCCCTGCAACTGTTGATGTCCTGATTAATCTACGACCTATCAGCCTCTGCTTTAAATATACCCAGTGACTTGTCCTCCACAGCTGAACAAGCCAATAAATTCCACAGATCCACCACCAATTTCAAATTTCTGGAGGATCTAACCTGGTCCCAACATGTCGATGCAGCTATAGAGGAGGCAAGACAGCAGCTGTATTTCATTAGGGCTTTGAGGAGATTTGGTTTGTCACCTAAAACACTCACAAATTTCTACAGATGTACCATGGAGAGCATTCTGACTGGCTGTGTCCCGTCTGGTATGGGGGGACAGGAGGGGTGGGAGGCTACTGCACAGGATTGAAATAAGCTGCAGAGAGTTGTAAACTCAGTCAGCTCCAGCATGGGCACCGGCCTCCGTAGTATCCAGGACATCTTCAAGGAGCGATGCCTCAGAAAGGCAGCATCCATCATTAAGGACCCCCATCACCCAGGATATGCCCTCATCAGGGAGGAGGTACAGGAGCCTGAAGACACACACTCAACAATTCAGGAACAGCTTCTTCCCCTCTGCCATTCGACTTCTGAATGGACATTGAACCCAGGAACACTACCTCACCACTTTATTATTATTTCTGTTTTTGCACTACTGTTTTTAAATTAACTACTTAATATTCACATATATATTTTTACTGTAATTCATTTATTTATATTTCACGACACGTGCTGGTGATAATAAACCTGATTCTGATTCTCTGTCTCAAGAAATTCCTCCTCATCACTGTTATAAAGGAATGTCTCTCTATTCTGAGGCTGTGCCCTCTGCATCTGGATGCTCCCACTACATCCTTTCCACCTCCACTCTATCTGTGCCCTCTGGTCCGAGACTCCCCCACTATAGGAAACATCCTCTCCACATCCACTCTATCTGTGTCCTCTGGTCCGAGACTCCCCCACTATAGGAAACATCCTCTCCACAGTGCTGGTAACATCTTTAAAAGCTGAAACCCAAAGTAAATTTATTGTCAGAGTCACCATCTACAACCCTGGGATTCATTTTCTTGCAGGCATTCACAGTAAATACTAAGAAACACAGTAGAATCAGTGAAAGACCACCCCAAACAGGATGGGCAACAACCAGTGTGCAAAAGACAACAAGCTCTGCAAACACGAAAAGAAAAAAAATGAGCAAAAATAAATATCAAGAACGTGGGATGAAGAGACCCTGAAAGTGAGCCCATATTTACCCTTTGTGGTTTAATGTCCCATAACTGGGAATTGTACTTACTACTTTAATTCTACCCACCAAACTCAATTTCTCTTTTAGTCCTTTAGTTTCAAGATCACTGCTTCCAGCTTGACTCATGTTGTTTTCTAAGTGCGCTAACAAGACAAAACTGCAGCACTCAATTCAGATGTCGGCACTTGAAACATTTCAGCATTTCTACGGAGACGAACTCTCAGGCCAACAGCACACTATCGAGCTTACGGTCGGTGACAGCCATTCCAAACTGTGTTCCGACCCCAACCACGCAGCACCAATCAATAAAAGGTCATTACTTGCCACAAGCTGCTCCAGGCTGCGTTGCTTCTAACTTTGCGGGACACGTCCGAATGCCAACGTTTGATTCTTCCATGGCTTTTCTGAATCTGCACCCTTTCCATCAGAGTGAATATGAAGTACGCTGGGGTGCTTTCCACTGCATACCTCGCGTGTAAGACGCTTCCTGCAATCCTTGCTGATGTGTCCAGTACGCAAACAGCCGAAGCAGACACCACTTTATTTTAGGAAGGCAATCTTCTCATTGTGAACCCTTTTCTCCAGCTGAGAGTGCGTTCAGTACCCATAGTAACTGCACTAGTTCAGACATGCCTTTTCAATGTCTTGTCCAGCTCACGAATATCTAAATGATCTTCTGAATTGTCAAGGCCAAGGAGCTTGAGAATCTGCACGATTCTCAAAGTCAAAGTTCAGAGTAAAGTTTATTAACAGAGTACATACAGGTCTGAGATTCTCTTTCCTGCAGGAAATCTATAGAACAGTAACCGTAAACAGGATCAATGAACAACAAGCTGTGCAAATGATAAATAAATAAATAGCAATAAATATCGAGCATGAAATAACAAGATAACAGAGTCTTTAAACAAGTGTTGTTATCCCCTTTTGTTCAAGAGCCTGATGGTTGAGGGGTGATAACTGCTCCTGAACAGGGTGGTGTGAGTCCTGAGGCTCCTGTACCTCCTTCCTGATGGCAGCAGTGAGAAGAGAGCATGTCCTGGGTGGTTGGGGTCTCTGATGATGGATGCTGCATTCCTGTGACAGTGCTTCATGTAGATTCTAAGATTGCGTTTAAAGATTAGCTTTATGTGTCACATACAGTGAAATACGTTGTTTGATCAACTCAGTCCGAGGATGAGCTGGGGGCAGCCGGCAAACGTCTCCATGCTTCCAATGCCAACAACTCGCTAACTCTCACCTGTACGTCTTTGAAAACTGGAGCACCCGGATGAACCCCACACGGTCTCAGGGAAACATAGAAAACCTACAGCACAATACAGGCCCTTTGGCCCACAAAGCTGTGCCGAACATGTCCCTACCTTAGAAATTACCTAGGGTTACCCATAGCCCTCTATTTTCCTAAGCTCCATGTAGCCATCCAGAAGTCTCTTAAAGAATCCTATCGTATCCGCCTCCACCACCGTCGCCGGCAGCCCATTCCACACACTCACCACTCTCTGCGTAAAAAACTTAACCCTGACATCTCCTCTGTACCTAATTCCAAGCACCTTAAAATGGTGCCCTCTCTTGCTAGCCATTTCAGCCCTGGGGAAGAAGCCTCTGACTATCCACACGATCAATGCCTCTCATCATCTTATACACCTCTGTCAGGTCACCTCTCATCCTCCGTCGCTCCAAGGAGAAAAGGCTGAGTTCACTCAACCTATTCTCATAAGGCATGCTCCCCAATCCAGGCAACATCCTTGTAAATCTTCTCTAAACCCTCTGTATGGTTTCCAAATCCCTCCTGTAGTGAGGCGACCAGAACTGAGCACAGTACTCCAAGTGGGGTCTGACCAGGGTCCTATATAGCTGCAACATTACTTCTCGGCTCCTAAACTCAATCCCATGATTGATAAAGGCCAATGCACCGTATGCCTTCTTAACCACAGAGTCAACCTGTGCAGCAGCTTTGAGTGTCCTATGGACTCGGACCCCAAGATCCCTCTGATCCTCCACACTGCCAAGAGTCTTACCATTAATACTATATTTGCCATCATATTTGACCTACCAAAATGAACCACTTCACACTTATCTGGGTTGAACTCAATCTGCCACTTCTCAGCCCAGTCTTGCATCCTATCGATGCCCCTCTGTAACCTCTGACAGCCCTCCACACTATCCACAACACCCCCAACCTTTGCGTCTTCAGCAAATTTACTAATCCATCCCTCCACTTCCTCATCCAGGTCATTTATAAAAATCGTGAAGTGTAGGGGTCCCAGAACAGATCCCCGAGGCACACTGCTGGTGAACGACCTCCATGCAGAAGGTACTTTTTTCTAGGGTAGAAGCGGCAAAGTTATTTTTACGCGGAGAGTGGAGGGTGTGTGGAACACACTGGCAGGGGCGGTGGGAGAGGCAGATACATTAGGTTCATTTAAGAAACTCTTAGATAGACACAAGGATGATAGAAAAATGGTGGGCTATGAGAGAGGAAGGGTTAGATTGATTTTGGAGTGGGTTAGAAGATTGTAGGCTGAAGGATCTGCACTGTGCTGTTCTATAAGACACGTGATTTAGAGTATGTAACCTGTCACGTAGCCTCTGCATAAAACCATAAGACATCAGAGCAAAGTTGGGCCCAGAGCCATCAAACACTCATCATACTAGTTCGGCAGGGACTAGAAGGGCTGAGATGGCCTGTTTCCGTGCTGTAATTGTTATATGGTTATATGATAAGTCATTCATTCCTGGAATCATTTTTATGAACCTCCTTTGAATCGTCTCCAGTGTGAACACAGCACTTTTTAGATAAGGGGCCCCAGACTGCTCACTATACCCCAAGTGAGACCTGACCAGTTATTTACATTCTTATACTCTAATAATCGAATGATTTAAATTAAGTAAGTTGCACAAAATGTGGACAAAAGATAGTGAGGAAGTTCATGGGTTCATTGTCCATTCGGAAATCTGAATGGTTCAGCTAAGAATCTATTTATATAAGCTATCTTATGTATTTATATTTGTGTTTTTAAATTAGTTTTTTTTTAAATCTTATTGTGGTTTTTTTGTGCTGCAGGGTATCCAGACAATTATTTTGTTCTCCCTTACACTTGGATCCTGGAAATGACACTACACAATCGTAAAACTTTTGTCAAACTGTCATATCAACTTTTGTATTTCAATCTGCAGATTTCTACACTTGCATGGCCCTTTCTGAGAGTTCTGATTTTGTCTCTAAAACACAGCGCAGACCTGATTTGCCTTCCAGTACTTTCTGGCCAAGTCCGGTTCTGGGATGACTCATGTCCCTGTCAATCACCCCGCCCGGCGCATGCGCACCGGCCCACTGCGACATTTGAATCCACGGACCAACCGGTTCAAACCGGCGCCGGGCGGTTGCCTGCTCACACCCCTTCGCTGAACAGATATCCATGCGCAGAAGCCCAGGCGGAGAAGAAAGAGTCGCTTTGTCAAAGGAAACCGGGCAATTTAGGTATCACGGCCGATGGCGACGAAGAACGAGAAGAGGTCTGTGGGATGTTACTGCCGGAGAGAGGGAATTTTCTGAGGGGACTACTTCTTGTGGAGTAATCTAGTGACGTAACAACGAGGAGCTATAAAAGACGACACCCAGGCTTTGTTGCGCAGACGGCAGCGGAGACCAGAGCGGGGAGGGTGATGTTGAATGGCGGGGAGAGGGAATCGGAAGACGGGCGGGCAGGGAGTTCGGAAGGGAGGAGGAGGAGGAGGAGGAGGGGAGAGACAGCTGCAGCGCATCAGAGCGCTCCCGCAGTCACATTAGTGAAGAGATGAGGCGAGTGTTGAGAATGGTGGAAGGGAAGGGGAAAAGGAGGGAGTTGGGGCGGAGAGGGAAATGCTGGGCCTCCTCATAAACAACCAAGGCTTCAGATGGAAGTGATAGGGAGGCTGCGATCGTCGGGGCCCGGTCTGCATTTATCAGGGGGTCGGGTTCTGTGCGCCGTCGCCGTTTTAACGGCGCAGGCGCGGCCGCCATTTTGTTTAGTGGGGAGCGGTGGTTGCCATTTTGCGAAAGGGGAATGGGAGAGGCTGGGTGGTGCTGGGAAGGGGTAGTGGAGAGCTGTTGGCCTTTAAATGGCCGAATGTTGGCTTTGGCCTTAAGTAGGGCGGAGGGAATTCTGCGTGTATGTATATAGGGTTGGTGGTGGTGAGGTCGCTACTACTGTGGTTGGCCTGAAAAGGGGGTGGGTGACGCAGTTTACCCTGTTAACGGGAAGGGGGAGTTTGAGGGGTGGGTGATCCTTGTTATCCTGTTAGTGGGGCGGTGTGGGGGTGGGGTTGATTCCATCGGCTGTAAATGTGTCCAGGGGTGGGGCCGACAGACTGGTGGGATGGGAAGGGACCACATGACCGGGGGGGGAGTGGTTTAGCCACACCCTGAGTTGAGGTAGGGCTGGGTTGGAGAGGGGCTCCAGGGACGGGTTAATACCTGGGTGGGGTAGAGAGCCGTCATTTCCGCTGCAGTGATTGAGTTTCATATCTTTGATGGTGCTGCAGTGCAATGTCAGGGGCTCCCCAGTCTGCTGTGGGAGCCTGAAGATGTGGCAGAGTGTTGAGCGGGTGTGTCCGGTGCCGCAGTCAACTGGGTGTGAGTAAGGGACTGGTGATGAAATTGCAACTTGTCAGTGACAATGCGTGGCCAAGCTGTCCAGCAGCCGCAAGCAGGAGGAAGAAAGGGAGCAGAGAACGGCTGAGCTAGAATCTCTGACGAGGCAGTTTCCTGGATCAAGGCAGACAGGAAGGATCGTGCAGGAGATGCAGCGAGACTGGACCAGGCAGAGAGAGAGGATCGAGGCAGGCGAGGACGGAGCGAGACTGGACCAGGCAGAGAGAGAGGATCGAGGCAGGCGAGGACGGAGCGAGTCCGCACCAGGCAGAGAGAGAGGATCGAGGCAGGCGAGGACGGAGCGAGACTGGACCAGGCAGAGAGAGAGGATCGAGGCAGGCGAGGACGGGCAAGTCCACACCAGGCAGACAGCAAGGAGTGAGTTTCCTGGATCGAGGCAGATAGCACAAGTGAAGATGAGGAGTCAGCCTGGTTTGGTTTGTATGTTTGGAGCCCGGTGTCCTCGTGCTTTGCTCCTTCCACTGTGGGGTCCGTAGGGTGGGCAATAATGTCCAGTTTTATCTTTCAGTGCCTCATTCTGAGCTGCTTTGCTGTGTGGAGCATGGTGTCCTGGCTGTGTCGCTCTGTCTAGGGATCAACTCAAAGAACAGTCTTGCTTTGATCTGGTTGAGGTTCAGTGTGTGACTTGACAAGGTTTGCGCTCAGGACAACCCTGGTGCTTACAGTTTACTTCCTTGCAGCTAAGTGGAATTCACATTTTACTGAGCAGGGCAGCAGAATCTGTCAATGGCAGGTGGGGTCAGTATTACGCACAATCCTTTATGCTCGTGTTTCTGAGGGGTACAGTGGGCAAGCTATACTGGGTCTGAATCTGCATTAGCTGGGAATGTTCCCCACATAATGCATGAGACTGGGATAAATAGCAACAGTAAAAATAATTATGTAGCTTTAAAATAGTGCCTGCATTTGCAGTAACATTCTAGGGTGTATAATATTCAGCTCAGTTTGTTCCTGGGCTTTGTCTGTCATTCAAATTACCCCGTGGGCTTTATGCCTGCCATTCAGAGGTAGTTGGGCCATTGTACCTGCCATTCGGAGTTTGCAATGGGCATTAAGCCCATTGCCCAAGGTTGGGGAGGCGAAATGGTCTCTAGTTCTTATTTTTCAGATGTAAGATATTGATCAGCTCCAGTACTGGGATCCCATCAAACCTGAAACTTACTGGGAAGAATGATTACAAAAGGAATCACCAGCTTTCTGTAAACTAAATTTACTTACATAACAGGACCATAGGCAACATCTATTTCTACAACACTTCCATCTTCAAGATTACAAAGACGCAGCTAAGTGTGAGCAACTTGTCTCTAAATGTCAGTTTCAAAGTTAACAGAACATGACATTTTGTCAGTAATTTTTTAAAATCACTGCTGTTTGGGTGGGTGGGATACAACGAGCTCTCAGAATTCTCTTCCAGATTCTATAGAAGTCCCGATGTCAGTAATGTTCCTTGTCTGCGAGAACCAAACCATTCAGGATTACAGATGACCGGTAAAACTAATTGGGAATGTGAATATTGGAGTCTCCGTGCATTGAAGTCATGTTTCTGTGGCTGGATCATTGAATACTTCGCCCTTCTCTTGGTTGTACGTAGGTAGCTGAAGTTAATTCGTGCTTTTGCTAGGTTAACAAGTTGGCTGTACACACAAAAATGTTGGATGAACTTGGCATCTATGGAGGGGAATAAACTATGCAGTTTGGGACTGAGACCCTTCAGGACTGAAAAGGAAGGGGAAAGAAGTCAGAATAAGAAACTGCTGTAAGAACACAGCAGCATAAACGCCTCTCTTGACTGGAGTTCCTCCAGCACTTTGTGTCTATGCCAGCATCTTGTGTATGTAATAAGTTCAAGCATGGAAAATCTGTAAAGGGGGTTTAAACTCAATGCAGTAAATGGATGGGAGATTGACTTGGGAATGATGAATTTGAATTACTTCAAACTTGGGCAACTAGAATATTAAACATTCAGAAAGGGAACAGTTTGTGGATCAGCTGCTGGCTCAATTTGTGGGATTTGATAGGATGGAAGATGTGCTGTTGAGACTTTTACAGGCACCCGGGAAAACAATCCAGTGATCCTACTGAAGAAAGTTTCTTGAGTTTCAACCAGGCAGTTGTAAATCAGCTCAGCAACTAACCCTTTCAGTGTAATGGTTGAGAAGAACGCTTTCAGAATGATTACGTCCTGTTGCAGTGTTCAAGATAAGTAACACTTATTTCTGAGTGTGGCAAATTGGAGCAGTGACTGATAACTCACCGTTGCTTTGCATTTAAAATTTTCAGTCTGAACAAAAATAATTAGGGGCAATGGATTTTATCTTGTATGACATTACAAGTTTGAATTCCAGTCCTATTGTTTCTGTTGGAAAGTGTGAGTATTGTAGCTTTAAACAATGTGTATATGTTTTGTACATGAACACCCTACTTTGGAGGAATGTTTACTGAAGTGGGAGAGGGTGATAGGAAAAGTTGTTCCAAGATTTTATTTTCCAGGTGTGCTCCTACAAAGCTTTATTCTGCTATGGAAACGAAGATCTTAAAAACTGTCTACAATCACAGCAAGTAAATCTTCAGAATACATTAAACACCAGTCATTTCAGAACACGCTAAGCCAATGATTTCAGACTATAAAGTTGATTGTTCCTCAGGTAAAACAGCATAATATTGTAGAATGCCCTGTAAGGCTTTTAAAGTTAGGTTAGTTTGTTCTTGAGGACAGTTGGTGCTTTTCCCAAAGACCATTGAGATGATTAAGCTTTAACTGTCATAATCTTTTAATTGCAGTGAAATTTAGCTTGCAATTTGGTACATTTTTTAATGTGGTTGAAGAAAATATAATTGGACTTCTATGCACAGGGTTATTGTAAATAGACTCCTGGCTATTCAGACAGGTAGTTACCTGTGGGCTTTATGCCCGTCGTTCAGACAGGTTGTGAGTTACCTGTGGGCTTTATGCCCGTCGTTCAGACAGGTAGTGTTACCTGTGGGCTTTATGCCCGTCGTTCAGACAGGTAGTGTTACCTGTGGGCTTTATGCCCGTCGTTCAGACAGGTAGTGTTACCTGTGGGCTTTATGCCTGTCGTTCAGACAGGTAGTGTTACCTGTGGGCTTTAGGCCCGTCGTTCAGACAGGTAGTGAGTTACCTGTGGGCTTTATGCCCGTCGTTCAGACAGGTAGTGAGTTACCTGTGGGCTTTATGCCCGTCGTTCAGACAGGTAGTGAGTTACTGGTGGGCTTTATGCCCGTCGTTCAGACAGGTAGTGTTACCTGTGGGCTTTATGCCCTCGTTCAGACAGGTAGTGTTACCTGTGGGCTTTATGCCCGTCGTTCAGACAGGTAGTGTTACCTGTGGGCTTTATGCCCGTCGTTCAGACAGGTAGTGTTACCTGTGGGCTTTATGCCTGTCGTTCAGGCAGGTAGTGAGTTACCTGTGGGCTTTATGCCCATCGTTCAGGCAGGTAGTGAGTTAGCTGTGGGCTTTATGCCTGCTGTTCAGAGGTAGTTACCTGTGGGCATTTTGCCCATTGTTCAGACAGGTAGTTACTTGGCTTTATGCCTGCTGTTCAGAGAGGTGGTTAGTTGCCTGTGGGCTTTACACCTGTCACCCAGAGTTGTGTAAAACTTCGCTGTTGGGGAGGCGAAATGGTCTCTAGTTCTTATTTTTCAGAGAAAAGATACTGATCAGCAATACTGGAATCCCATCAAACCTGAAACTTGGAAGAATGATTGCAAAAGGAATCACCGGCTTAATGTAAACTAAATTTACTTACTTAACAGGACCATAGGCAACATCTATTTCTACAGCATTTCCACCTTCAAGATTACAAAGACGCAGCTAAGTGTGAGCAACTTGTCTCTAAATGTCAGTTTCAAAGTTAACAGAACATGACATTTTGTCAGTAATTTTTTAAAATCACTGCTGTTTGGGTGGGTGAGATGCAACGAGCTCTCAGAATTCTCTTCCAGATTCTATAGAAGTCCTGATGTCAGTAATGTTCCTTGTCTGCGAGAACCAAACCATTCAGGATTACAGATGACCGGTAAAACTAATTGGGAATGTGAATATTGGAGTCTCCGTGCATTGAAGTCATGTTTCTGTGGCTGGATCATTGAATACTTCGCCCTTCTCTTGGTTGTACGTAGGTAGCTGAAGTTAATTCGTGCTTTTGCTAGGTTAACAAGTTGGCTGTATACACAAAATGTTGGATGAACTTGGCATCTATGGAGGGGAATAAACTATGCAGTTTGGGACTGAGACCCTTCAGGACTGAAAAGGAAGGGGAAAGAAGTCAGAATAAGAAACTGCTGTAAGAACACAGCAGCATAAATGCCTCTCTTGACTGGAGTTCCTCCAGCACTTTGTGTCTATGCCAGCATCTTGTGTATGTAACAAGTTCAAGCATGGAAAATCTGTAAAGAGGGTCTAAACTCAATGCAGTAAATGGATGGGAGATTGACTTGGGAATGATGAAGAATTTGAATTACTTCAAACTTGGGCAACTAGAATATTAAACATTCAGAAAGGGAACAGTTTGTGGATCAGCTGCTGGCTCAATTTGTGGGAATTGATAGGATGGAAGATGTGCTGTTGAGACTTTTACAGGCACCCGGGAAAACAATCCAGTGATCCTACTGAAGAAAGTTTCTTGAGTTTCAACCAGGCAGTTGTAAATCAGCTCAGCAACTAACCCTTTCAGTGTAATGGTTGAGAAGAACTCTTTCAGAAAGATTACGTCCTGTTGCAGTTTTCAAGATAAGTAACACTTCTCATTTGAGTATATGGCAGATTGGAGCAGTAACTGATATCTCATTATTGTTGCACTGAAAGTAAAATTTTCAGTCTGAAAAATAATTAGGGGCAATGGATTTTATCTTGTATGGCATTACAAGTTTAAATTCCAGTCCTTTTGTTTCTGTAGGAAAGCGTGAGTATTGTAGCTTTAAACAATGTGTATATATTTTGTACATGAGCACCCTACTTTGGAAGAAAGCTTCCTGAAGTGGGAGTGGGTGTTAGAAGAAGTTGTTCCAAGATTTTATTTTCCAGGTTGTGCTCCTACAAAGCTTTATTCTGCTATGGAAACGAAGATCTTAAAAGCTGTCTACATTCACAGCAAGTAAACCTTCAGAATACATTAAACACCAGTCATTTCAGAACACGCTAAGCCAATGATTTCAGACTATAAAGTTGATTGTTCCTCAGGTAAAACAGCATAATATTGTAGAATGCCCTGTAAGCTTTTTAAGGCAAGTCTTTGAGGACCAGTTGGTGCTCTTCCCAAAGACCATTGAGATGATTAAGCTTTACCTGTCAGTATATTTTAACTGCAGTGAAATCACTTCAATTTAACTTGCAATTTTGCACATTTTAGAAAAAAAATTGGAAATGATGGCATAAAATTGGGCTTCTACGTGCATGATTATTTGCACTGATCTATATTGATACGTCATTTGGAATTGGTTGTTAAATCACAAATCTAAGTTGGATTGAAGATGTCAGTTAATTTTTCCTTTTCTAGTTAGCTGCTTAATAGTGCATGGTGTCATAATTGAGACTAATTGCCCTGTAAAAATCCACTTCAGGGGATGTTGGCTTTGTAAATTGCATGCTTTCTGGGTAATATCGTTTTGAAGCAGCTGTAGATGAAACAAGCCAACTAGATTTGCACTGAAGAAAGGTCAGTAGATATTAGTTTACATAAATTGCTTGTATCTGTAGCGTACTGTTGGGGTGGATGGGAAGATTGGTTTCTTTTCCTTAAGATTTTTTCAGGTATCAAATGAGTAGAAGCAAATCTCATACTTCAAGTATCAAGCTCTTGAGTGAGACAGACAGCCCAGAGTTCTTCAGACTGAATGTTGTAAGGAATCTGCGCACAGCAAGCATTTTAAAAGGATGATTGAGTTTGCGACTGGAGCTGTCGTATGACTGAATTTCTTGGATCGTTTGCAAGACTTGTGGCCTTTTTTAAGCCTAGATCCAACACTTCCTAAAGCATGTTGTGGTTGGGTTCAGAAGCACTTCTGGTACAGATAAGTTGCGTACTAAGATTTCTGAAAGATTACTTTGTAAATTTAAGCTGCAAGTTACAAACTGATTTGAAAGGGGCTGGTGGGGGGGGGGAGAAGTAAGGTGATATTTCTTAGATTTTATTTTGCAGATGTAAAGGAACAAGCCTAGAATTACTTAACAGCTGGTCCAGTAACCTTCACTAAATGCAGTAGGTCATACTTACTTACAAATCTTAATCCAAGATAAAACCGAACCGTAGCTGTAAATAATATTGGAAAAGTAAAATACAGGAGGCAGAGAGCTAACAAAGTAGCATTACTTGAATGGGCTACAAAGTTAGAAGGCTTGATCTACCAAGGACTGCACTAATGTACATCTGGGAAGCAAATTAAACTGGTGTTTCGGAGAGGTATGGATTTCATTTCTATTTCCCATGAGATCAGTTTCCCACTTTGGTTGTAAATGATTTTTTGGGGGGCGTGGTGTGTAAATCACTACTGGAGCTTTTCATTAATTTCACTAGTGATGGGTGGTGGGGGTTTTGGGCTATGAAACCGCACTCTTCTTTCTCCCCAGATTTCCATCCTTGTTGCTCAAAATACACCTGCAAACTTTAAAGTATACATTGATGGGGTAGTTTTTCAGCATTCCTCTATTGGCCAGTGGATTTGCTGCGTTGGACAGTCTTCCAGTAGGTGCTGACTCTTCTAATTAAAACAATTTAAGGGGGTTTAGGGTGGGGATCAGTCACCTTCTTAGTATTTTTCAGGTCTCCATGTCGTGTTAGGTAGATGGAACAGCCATGCCCTGGATTTGTGTAACAGGTGCTCTTTTTCATTAATATTCATTTTAAAGGGGTTTAGGGTGGGGAAGTTTGTTCTTAGTTCTTTCAGGGCTCCAGTCTACACTGCTTGATTAGATGGAATACATTCGTACACTGGACTAAACAGGTGCTGAATTTCATAATTTATTCAAATCCATTTCAATTGGGCTTGGGTGGGGAACCTTCTTATTTTTAGTTCTTTCAGGTCTTTGCTGCTAAGCCATGGAACGTAAACATTCTCTGGACTGGCAAACAGGTGCTCCACTTGTTCATTTTTTTTATTGAATCATTTTAAAGGGTTTGGGGTGGGGAAACACATCTTGTTTTCTTTAGTTCTTTCAGGTCTCCTGCTGTGCTTGCTTTGATGGATATCCGTACACCGGACTTGCTGACCAGGTTCTGATCTTCATTCTTATTGCACCATTTCATTTGATGTGTTTAGGGTGGGGAACAGTCTTTTTCTTAGTTTTTTCAGGTTTCCAGACCTTGCTGATGAAGTGAACACTGTGGACAACCTTTAAACAGGTCCAGTCTTTAAACGTATTTATGAAATTCACTAGGGTTTCTAGGGTGGGGAAAATAGCCTCTCTTTAGTTTTTCAGATATCAGAAACCTGAAGGTCTCCAGATGAACAAGTAGTGTCCGTAAGCTGTCAAACATACAAGTACTTTTGCCATTTGTAGTTATGAAGTGAGTAATTAATGTTGAGATTTAATATCTAATGATCAGTACTTAGTATTATTCTGTAATGACTGCTGGAATGGTTCTTTTCTATTTGTGTTGTGTTTGGTGTGGTGGTTTGTTGCATTTCAGTCTAGTGAGTAGCATTGGGTTACGAGGTCAGAGTTTGCAAATGGAACAGAGGCTGCAGGAATTCGACCATCTTCCTGGTTCGCTACAGGATTCAAAGTTCAAGCAGCAAATCAGGTTTTCTTTTACTGGGAGAACAAATAATTGTTTTCTCAGGTTTTGCTTTTGCCTTTATAGTGCTCCAGCATACACAAAAAAGCAAAAGATGCTGGTGGTTGGCACTCCTGGTTTCCAGGATGGGGTTCAAATCCCTGCGGCATTTGCTTGCTATTCCAAATCAATCCCTATGGAGCACAATTGTTTCACTAATCCTCACTGATTTGCTGCTTTAGTAATAATTTGAGATGTTCTAATGTCCTCAGTACATTCTGAGTGTGGTGGGATTTGTAAGTAATACTTGTAATTGGGTTCAGGGGAAGAAGGCACTTGATGTAACTGGGTTGGGGTTGAAGTCTTCTGTTAAGTGTCTTGTACTTGTGTATTTTAACTACTGTAAATTTTGCTGTAAAATCAATAAAAAAGCCTGTACCATCTTTGAGTGTTTATTTCCTGATGCTGGATAATTGACAAACTGCATCAGAATGCTTTTCACAGCTATTTGTGCACAGGTATTGCAATAATTACAAAAAACATTTAACTGTCCTTTTACTGCATAAATCAAAATTACAGCAAGACACAATCTTATTTAAGGTTGTGGTCCAATAGTCAAATCATGCACTTGTGAAGACAGCAGCTCTGCTATGTACTGGCTGGTTAGGGCATATCAGGCATCATCACAGCAGTGTCTGCATACACCAGACAATATGTCAAAAATTACACCCTCATAGTGCCCTGCACCATTAACTCAGTCAACTTTTCGGGCACCAAGTTTCAGTGGTCCTTTGGCAGCCTTCCTTTCTGCTCGCTTTGCTTCAATTTCCTTCTTCCTCTCCTCCCGCTTCTTCCTGGCGAGATCAGATTTACTTAATCCTGGATGGGGAAGGCCAGAGCCAAATGTCAGTTACCCTAATTCCTAGTGTCCTGGCAACTCACCATTGCACCACACACTCCAATTGATCTCAATCTGGAACCCACAACCACCACAGCTTGGGGTGAGGTAGAGATCAGCTACATGCATTACTACACATTCAACATCCCTCCACTCAACTTCCTAGGGTGATCTGTGTACTCCATTGAAGCAGTCTGTACATTTACCTGATGATGCTCCCCTCACTCTCAGGCATTCAGACCTAATGGGATGATGACAACTTGAGACCAAGTAGTACTCTTTTTTTCAATACAGAGAAGTGAGGGAATGATGTGGGAATTCAGGATAACATTGACTGCTGGGATCAAGAGGATGGAGTTGGACTAATGCTGGTCAGGAGGGTTTAAACTAGTTTTGCAGAGAGGTGGGAACAAGAGCACCATGTTAGTAAGGGAAGGTTTGGACCAGAAGATAGATGTCATGGAAATCTAAATAATAGATAGTTTGAAGTCTGTATATTTTAATGCTAGGTATATTATGGGTAAAGGTAATGAACTTCCCAAAGCATAGATCAGAGTGGTCAGCTATGTGCAGAACCAAAGGAAATGGAGATTTTAAATAGGGTTTTTGCATCTGTATTTACTAAGGAAACTGGCATGAAGTCTATGGAATTAAGGGAAACAAGTAGTGAGATCATGGAAACAGTACAGATCGAAAAGGAGGTCCTTGCTGTCTTGAGGAAAATTAAAGTAGATAAATCCCCGGGACCTGACAGGGTGTTCCCGCGGACCTTGAAGGAGACTAGTGTTGAAATTGCTGGGGCCCTGGCAGAAATATTAAAAATGTCGCTGTCTACAGGTGAGGTGCCGGAGGATTGGAGAGTGGCTCATGTTGTTCCGTTGTTTAAAAAAGGATCGAAAAGTAATCTGGGAAATTATAGGCCGGTAAATTTAACGTCGGTAGTAGGTAAGTTATTGGAGGGAGTACTAAGAGAATCTACAAGCATTTGGATAGACAGGGACTTAGTAGGAAGAGTCAATATGGCTTTGTGTGTGGTAGGTCATGTTTGACCAATCTATTGGAGTTTTTTGAGGAGGTTACCAGGAAAGTGGATGAAGGGAAGGCAGTGGATATTGTCTACATGGACTTCAGTAAGGCCTTTGACAAGGTCCCGCATGGGAGGTTAGTTAGGAAAATTCAGTCGCTATGTATACATGGAGAGGTGGTAAATTGGATTAGACATTGGCTCAATGGAAGAAGCCAAAGAGTGGTAGTAGAGAATTGCTTCTCCGAGTGGAGGCCTGTGACTAGTGGTGTGCCACGGGTTCTGTGGTTCTATGTAGGACTACAAATGTAGCTATTACAAAAATTGGTTGGGAGGGGGCACAAATAGGTGATTACCGTGCCAGGTTTTCTAAGTTTTGGAAAAGGGAGTTGGTGGGGGGAGAGATGCACGTACTAATCATGGATAATTTCACAGCTGCTCTCAGGAGAGACATAATGGAGGGTTCAGACATAGTCCATTTGGGTGGAATAAGAAGAGTGCAATCTCATTGATGCCACTGGAACGGATAAGTCAACAGATTTAAGGAGAGGTGTAAAAATAAAATACAGTTTTATGGTGGATTTTTACTTCACTAACATAAACTGCGACCTTCAAAGATAGATGCGGCAGAAGTGTATCCAGGAATGTTGCTCAAATGAGAGGAGGGGCTGTACGGGACCTGGTGCTGGGTAATACGCCTGCCGGATGACCAGTTAGGGAACAGTGATCACAACTCCTCAACTTTCTGGATAGGTGATCGGTACTGTCATTGCGGGAGAGTTTTAAATTGGAGAAGGCAAATTATGAGGGCATTAGGCAGGAACGAAGTAGTGTTAATTATGAACACCTTTTCTCTGGCAAGTCCTATATTAGAACTTTGGACGTCCAGAGAGGTGGTGAATTTAGTCAAGAAAACAAAGGAAAAGCAAGTAAATCCTCAGAGGTTATGAACAAACACAACATGACGATTATAAAGAAACCAGAAACGAACCCAAGAAGGGAATTAGGAAAGGCAGGAGGAGCCATGAAAAGTCCTTGGCAAGTAGGATTAAGGTGAATCCCAAGGCATTCTATACATACATTTCGAGCAAGAGGATAACTGGAAGAGGTTAGAACCGCTCCTGGGTAAAGGGGGTGGGGGGCCAGTTGCCTGGATGCACAGAATGTCAGTGAGGTACTGAATGAGCACTTTGCTTCTGTATTTACCAAGGAAAAGGATATGGAGGACCAGGAGATCAGTGCTGACTGCATCAAAATGTTACGGCTTTTAGAGGTCAAGGAGGAGGTTGTGTTGGGTCTCCAAATGATTATTAAGGTGGATAAGTTCCCAGGGATTTACCCCACGTTATTGAGGGAGGCCTTTTTCCGTGTCCTTCCTAGGCACAGGTGAGGTCCTGGAGGACTGATGAGTGGCTAATGTTGTACCTCTTTTAAAGGAGGGAACAAGGAAAAATCTTGGAAACTATAGACCGGCGAGTCTCATGTCAGTTGTAGGGAAATTGCTGCAGAAAATTCTTAGGGATAGGATATATGAATATTTGGAAGCCCATGGCCTAATTCGGGAGGACCAGCATGGCTTTGTGCAGGGCAAGTCGTGTCTTACCAGCTTGAGTTTAGTAAGGCATCTGACAAGGTCCCTCATGGGAGCCTAATACAGAAGATTAGGATGCAAAGGGTCCTCGGCCAACTGACTGGATTCAGAACTGGCTTGCACATAGAAGACAAAGGGTATGGTCAAAGGACATGCAAGCTGGAGGTCTGTAATTAGTGGAGTTTCTCAGGGATCTGTACTGGGACCTCTGCTGTTTGTGATGTAAATAAATGGCCTGGATGAAAATGTAGATTGGTGTGTTAGCATCTTTGCAGATGATACCAAGATTGGTGGAGTTGTGGATACTGTAGAAGACTGGCAAAGAATACAGCACGGTATAGATATGAGCAGAGAATGGCAGATAAATACGAGTTGTTGCACTGAGTGATTGAGAACAAAGAGCCATAAATTATCAGTTGTCATTTGCAAAAGGGGGCAATAAATGGATGCTGGCTTAGACCAGAGCCAATAAAAAGGTGTTGAAGGTCAGTCATTTAGTGCATAGCCAATAATATTGAAATGCAACATTTGAACTACTAAGGAATGAATACAAAAGTTGACGCTTTGGGTGTGCTGGCAGTGATAACTTCAGAGAATAACCATCGCAGATACAAGGGTGAGTGACCCTGTGTGAAATACATGGAGAGTGGATCAGGACTATGAGGAACTCCTGGCCTGCAGAGACTTGTCTATTTTTCTTTTCTCTATTCTCTTACTATTCAGAAAAGTAAGGGAAAACTAGCGGGTGTACACACGGGAAGTTAGTGTACAAATTCACGTACTTGTTACTTCAGACAATACAAGTATTGTTTCTCTCTGATCCTTGTTACACAAGAGATGCCAGACCCTGGAATCTAGAACAACAACTTGCTGGAGGGACACAGTGTCTGTGCATGAGAAAGGAACTTCTGATGTTTTGGGTGGAGACCTGGCACCCGAGAGGTAGTGAACTGACCTTGATCCAAGTCAACCGACTCCCAGTTGCCCTCTGTGTCCCAGCTGCCGGCAATATCGGTGCTCCAAGTGTCCTCGGCTTTCTGAGAAGACAAATTAGGGATGCGTTGAAAACTAGGTTGGCCCAAAGTGTGTTACAAAGGAAGTTATCCAGAAAGACCACAATTGCAATGCAGCAGCAAGCTCCTGGTGTTGGAGGATTTGGTTTGTGGGTAACTTCGAGCTTCACCTCCTTATTTCATTTTGTCCATTTGGTTAACTCAGCTACAGAACCTTGTTCTGCAACAACAGTAAACCTGCCATTAATATGCCCAGCACTCTCCGTCCAACTGAACCACTAACCATAAGACACAGGAGCAGAATTAGGCCATTCAGCCCACTAGGCATGACGTCAGCCAGTAGAGCACGAAAGGTTTAAAAAGAAGACCGCCATATCCAGCGGACAGCGGAGTGAGAGGCAGCAGAGTGATAGGGCTTAGGCAGTAACAGGACGAGGCGAGGTAGGTCTACCTGTGTAACTTGCGGAAAGGAGGAAATAGGTGTGTGAGGCCTTTTTTCTGTGCTCGGTGTCAGATGTGGGAGGTCCTGGAGTCTCCCAGCCTCCCGGACGGCCATATCTGCACCCGGTGTGTCGATCTGCAGCTCCTAAGGGACCGCATTAGGGAACTGGAGATGCAGCTCGATGACCTTCGTCTGGTCAGGGAGAGTGAGGAGGTGATCAAAAGGAGTTATAGGCAGGTGGTCACACCGGGGTCACAGGAGACAGACAAGTGGGTCACAGTCAGGAGGGGGAAGGGGAAGAGTCAGGTACTAGAGTACCCCTGTGGCTGTACCCCCTGCCAATAAGTACTCCTGTTTGAGTACTGTTGGGGGGGACAGCCTACCTGTGGAAGCAACAGTGGCTGCGCCTCTGGCACAGAGTCTGGCCCTGTGGCTCAGAAGGGTAGGGAAAGGAAGAGGATGGCAGCAGTGAGAGGGTAGTCTATAGTTAGGGGGTCAGAGAGGCAATTCTTTGGACGCAGGAAAGAAACTCGGATGCTAGTTTGCCTCCCAGGTGCCAGGGTCCAGGATGTTTCGGATCGCGTCCAAGATATACTCCAGTAGGAGGGAGAACTGCCAGAGGTCATGGTACATATTGGTACCAATGACAACAGGTGCAGGAGTAGGCCATTTGGCCCTTCGAGCCAGCACCGCCATTCACTGTGATCATGGCTGATCTTCCACAATCAGTATCCAGTTCCTGCCTTATCCTCATAACCTTTGATTCCGCTATCTTTAAGAGCTCTATCCATCTCTTTCTTGAAAGCATCCAGAGACTTGGCCTCCACAGCCTTCTGGGACCCCTTTGTTCTTATACTCAATTCCCCTTGTTATGAAGGCCAGCATGCCATTAGCTTTCTTCACTGCCTGCTGTACTTGCATGCTTGCTTTCAGTGACTGATGTACAAGAACACCTAGATCTCATTGTGCTTCCCCTTTTCCTAACTTGACTCCATTTAGATAATAATCTGCCTTCCCGTTCTTACCACCAAAGTGAATAACCTCACATTTATCCACATTAAACTGCATCTGCCCACTCACCCAGCCTGTCCAAGTCACCCTGCATTTTCATAACATCCTCCTCACATTTCACACTGCCACCCAGCTTTGTGTCATCGGCAGATTTGCTAATGTTACTTTTAATTCCCTCATCTAAATCATTAATATATATTGTAAACAGCTGCGGTCCCAGCACTGAACCCTGCGGTACCCCACTGGTCACCGCCTGCCATTCTGAAAGGGACCCGTTAATTGCTACTCTTTGTTTTCTGTCAGCCAGCCAATTTTCAATCCATGTCAGTACTCTGCCTCCAATACCATGTGCCCTAATTTTGCCCACTAATCTCCTGTGTGGGACTTTATCAAAGGCTTTCTGAAAGTCTAGGTACACTACATCCACTGGCTCTCCCTTGTCCATTTTCATAGTTACATCCTCAAAAAATTCCAGAAGATTAGTCAAGCACAATTTCCCCTTCGTAAATCCATGCTGACTCGGACCAATCCTGTTACTGCTATCCGGATGTGTCGTAATTTCATCTTTTATAATTGACTCCAGCATCTTTCCCACCACCGACGTCAGGCTAACCGGTCTATAATTCCCTGTTTTCTCTCTTCCTCCCTTCTTGAAGAGAGGGACAACATTAGCCACCCTCCAATCCACAGGAACTGATCCTGAATCTATAGAACATTGGAAAATGATTACCAATGCGTCCACGATTTCTAAAGCCACCTTCTTAAGTACCCTGGGATGCAGACCATCAGGTCCCGGGGACTTATCAGCCTTCAGACCCAACAGCCTATCCAACACCATTTCCTGCCTAATATAAATTTCCTTCAGTTCATCCATTACCCTAGGTCATTTGGCCACTATTACATCTGGGAGATTGTGTCTTCCCTAGTGAAGACAGATCCAAAGTACCTGTTCAACTCGTCTGCCATTTCCTTGTTCCCCATAATAAATTCACCCGCTTCTGTCTTCAAGGGCCAAATTTTGGTCTTAACTAATTTTTTTGCTTTTCACATACCTAAAGAAGCTTTTACTATCCTCCTTTATATTCTTGGCTAGTTTACCTTCATACCTCATTTTTCTCCACGTATTGCCTTTTTATTTACCTTCTGTTGCTTTTTAAAAGTTTCCCAATCCTCCGGCTTCCCAGTCGTCTTTGCTATGTTATACTTCTTCTCTTTTATTTTTATGCTGTCCATTACTTCCCTCGTCAGCCACGGCCTCCCCTTACTCCCCTTAGGATCTTTCTTCCTCTTTGGAACGAACTGATCCTGCACCTTCCGCATTATTCCCAGAAGCACTTGCCATTGCTGTTCCACTGTCATCCCTGCTAGGGTATTGTTCCATTGAACATAGGTAGGAAAAGGGAGGAGGTCCTGAAAAAAGACTACAGGGAGTTAGGAAGGAAGTTGAGAAGCAGGACCGCAAAGGTGTTGTGGATAGTGTGGAGGGCTGTCAGAGGTTACAGCGGGACATTGATAGGATGCAAAACTGGGCTGAGAAGTGGCAGATGGAGTTCAACCCAGATAAGTGTGAAGTGGTTCATTTTGGTAGGTCAAATATGATGGCAGAATATAGTATTAATGGTAAGACTCTTGGCAGTGTGGAGAATCAGAGGGATCTTGCGGTCCGAGTCCATAGGATACTCAAAGCAGCTGTGTAGGTTGATTCTGTGGTTAAGAAGGCGTACAGAGCATTGGCCTTCATCAGTTGTGGAACTGAATTTAGAAGCCGAGAGGTAATGTTGCAGCTATATAGGACCCCATTTGGAGTACTGTGCTCAGTTCTGGTCGCCTCACTACAGAAAGGACGTGGAAACCATAGAAAGGGTGCAGAGCAGATTTACAACGATGTTGCCTGGATTGGGGAGCATGCCTTATGAGAATAGGTTGAGTGAACCTGGCCTTTTTCCTTGGAGTGACAGAGGATGAGAGGTGACCGGATAGAGGTGTAAAATATGATGAGAGGCATTGATCGTGTGGATAGTCAGAGGCTTTTTCCCAGGGCTGAAATAGTTGCCACAAGAGGTCACAGGTTTAAGGTGTTTGGAAGTAGGTACAGAGGAGATGTCAGGGGTAAGTTCTTTACGCAGAGAGTGGTGAGTGTGTGGAATGGGCTGCCGGCAACAGTGGTGGAAGTGGATACGATAGGGTTTTTTAAGAGACTTTTTGGTAGGTACACGGAGCTTGATAAAACAGAAGTCTATGGGTAAGCCTAGTAAGTTCTAAGGTAGGGACATGTTCGGCACAACTCTGTGGGCCGAAGTGCCTGTATTGTGCTGTAGGTTTTCTATGTTTCTATTATGTGCAATGCTACCTGAAAGGAAACATCAATAAAGACTGAAAGAGTTCAGAGAAAATTTACAAGGAGCTTGAGGACCTATGTTATAGGGAAAGGTTGAATAGGTTAGGACTTTATTCTCTACAGTGTAGAAGACTGAGGGGAGATTTGATTGAGCTATTTAAAATTATGAGGGGTATAGATGGGGTAAATGCAAGCAGGCTTTTTCCACTGAGGTTGGATGGGATTACAACCAGAGATCATCAGCTGAAGGTGATAGTTGAAAAGTTTAAGGGGAACATGAGGGATAACTTCTTCACTCAGAGGGTGGTGAGAGTAGAACGAGCTGCCAGTGGAAGTGGGTTTGATTTCAATGTTTAAGAGAAGTTTGGATAGGTACATGGATGGCTATGGTCTAGCTGCAGGTCGATGGGACAAGGCAGAATAACAGCAAGGACCTCTTTCTGTGCTGTAGACTTCCACGACTCTCTGACTAGGATGGACAATAGGCTTGAAAGTCTTTTCCAGTGACCTCATTTTTAGATTGTAAAGTCCACACCTCCCTACTTTACAGGAGGTGCTGGTGGCAGCCCACAAGTGTCACACTTCCGCTGCCAACAGAGCATGCCCACAGCTTACTAACCCTAATCTGTACGCTTTTGAAATGTGGGAGGAAACCCACACGGTCACAGGACAGCAGCAGGAATTGAAGCCCTCTCGCCGGCACTGGGAAGCATTATGCAACCATGCCACCTGCCAGACTGCGCTCAGGACAGGAGGCAGATCGGCAGTGGGTTTGAAGGAGAAATTTGAAGAGGGAGGGGGAGTGGGGAAGGATGGAGAGGGGAAGATCAAGATTACACATTTCATTCACCTGACCAGCAGCAGTTGCTTGAGGGACGGTGGTGAAGTTGTCCTGCCTTCTCCCACTGCCTGTTCCATCCCAGTTATACTCACTGGCCGGCCGGGTGTCCCGCCAGCTCGAGGAGGAACCCTTGGCCTTCTGGCCGGTACCTGCTGCCGTGTCGTTGCCCCACTCGGTGCTCCAGCTGTCTTCTCCGGAGCCGTGCCCGTGCGGTACTGCGGCTGTGGACGTCCAGCCCCCATTCACGTTCCAGTCTGCTGTGTCCCAGTCAGAGGCAATGGGATTCGTCGCTGTGGTCCCAGCTGCAGCGGTACTCTGCAATTGGTAAACTAACAGTAACCAACTTGGCTGCAAGTGTAACTCACTGAGAGGAGGGATCTCCATTTCTATCACACACTTCACTCAACTCTACTCTCCCCAACACTGAACTACAGCAGTCACTTTGAAGGAATCATCATCTCGTTCTTGATATTTCTTTTTTTAATCATTTCCTATCATTATTTTGTGTCTTTCTTTCGTATTTGCGTATTTGGTTGTTTGCCCGTCCTGTTGTGTGTGCTTTGTTTTCACTGATTCTACTGTGTTTCTTTGTATTTACAGCAAATGCCTGCACGAAAATTAATCTCGGGGTTGTATATGGTGACATATATGCACTTTGATAATAAATTTGCTTTAAACAGCCGGGTACAAGATAAAGATCAGTACAGTTGCTGGTCTAATGCTACTGGTGATGAGAAATGATATTACTTGTGGAAACAGAAATAGAAAACCTACAGCACAATACAAGCCCACAAAGTTGTGCCAAACATGTCCCTACCTTAGAAATTACTAGGCTTACCTATAGCCCTCTATTTTTCTAAGCTCCATGTAGTTATCCAAAAGTCTCTTAAAAGACCCTATCATATCCACCTCCACCACTGTTGCCGGCAGCCCATTCCACACACTCACCACTCTCAGAGTAAAAAACTTACCCCTGACATCTCCTCTGTACCTACTCCCCAGTAAATTAAACCTGTGTCCTCTTGTGCTAGCCATTTCAGCCCTGGGATAAAGCCTCTGACTATCCATACGATCAATGCCTCTCATCATCTTATACACCTCTATCAGGTCACCTCTCATCCTCCGTCCCTCCAAGGAGAAAAGGCTGAGTTCACTCAACCTATTTTCATAAGGCATGCTCCCCAATCCAGGCAACTTCCTTGTAAATCTCCTCCGCAACCTTTCTATAGTTTCCACATCCTTCCTGTAGTGAGGCGACCAGAACTGAGCACAGTACTCCAAGTGGGGTCCTATATAGCTGCAACATTACCTCTCGGCTCCTAAATTCAATTCCACGATTGATGAAGGCCAATACACCGTATGCCTTCTTAACCACAGAGTCAACCTGCGCAGCTGCTTTGAGCGTCCTGTGGACTCGGACCCCAAGATCCCTCTGACCCTCCACACTGCCAAGAGTCTTACCATTAATGCTATATTCTGTCATCATATTTGACCTACCAAAATGAACCACCTCACACTTATCGAGGTTGAACTCCATCTGCCACATCTCAGCCCAGTTTGGCATCCTATCAATGTCCTACTGTAACCTCTGACAGCCCTCCATACTATCCACAACACCCCCGACCTTTGTGTCATCAGCAAATTTACTAACCCATCCCTCCACTTCCTCATCCAGGTCAGTTATAAAAATCACAGAGAGTAGGGGTCCCAGAACAGATCCCTGAGGCACACCACTGGTCACCAACCTCCATGCAGAATATGACCAGTCTACAACCACTCTTTGCCTTCTGTGGGAAAGCCAATTGTGGATCCACGAAGCAAGGTCCCCTTGGATCCCATGCCTCCTTACTTTCTCAATAAGCCTTGTATAGGGTACCTCATCAAATGCCTTACTGAAATCCATGTACACTACATCTACTGCTCTACCTTCATCAATGTGTTTAGTCACATCCTCAAAAAATTCAATCAGGCTCATAAAGCACGACATAACAAAGCAGTCATTTTAATTAGCCCACACAGTAACATAAAAGAAGAAACCCCTTACACTTGAATAAAGGAACAACATCCGCAACCCTCCGATGCTCTAGAACCTCTCCCATCCCCACTGATGCAAAGATCACTGCCAGAGGCTCAGCAATCTCCTCCCTCACCTCCCAGAGTAGTCTGGGGTACATCTCATCTGGTCCTGGCGACTTATCCAACTTGATGCTTTCCAACGGCTCCAGCACATCCTCTTTCTTAATATCTACACGCTCAAAAAAACATCCAGCGAGTGGATTTAACAAGATGTTTTTGCTCACAGAACAGCCACTCGCTGGATGTTTTTTTGTTTTTGGCACCAGTCTCTGTAAACTCCAGAGTCTGTTGTGTGTGAAAATGAGGGCATAACTTTTAAGGTGATTGGAGGAAAGTGAGGTGGAGATGTCAGAGGTAGCTTTTTACACAGAGGATGCTGGGCGTGTGGAACGCACTGCCAGTACAGGCAGGTACATTTAAGGTTATTATGGAGGGCTATGTGTGAGGGAAGGTTTAGTTCAATCTCGAGGAGGTTAAATTTTCGGTACAAGACTGTGCTGTTCTCAGTTCTGTAACACAAGAGGGCTTAACTCCATAGTGCGAGGGAGGAACTGCTTGGGGAGTATTATGGAGGGAAGTGCAGGGAGGAGGGACAGGATGCCTGAGTCTGCTTGCTGCCTGTGTTCCCTCCCACCGAGCTCCCTGTGCACCCACCGTGCCCACGGCAGCCTTGGTCCTGCTGCTCTGACCCAGTGACCACTCGGAAGCACCGGCCCAGTCTCCCTTCTCGTCGGGCGCCTCAGACTTCCCCGGCTCCTGCGGCGAACCAGAATGGGAGGACGTAAGGGAGAGTAAAGTGAATCTGCTGCCCCTCTCGCTCACCTGACTGGGAATAAACCCTCAGTCCCACCCTCCAGAAGCTGACATCGGGACACCCACCTCCAGGCTGCCCCAGTCCTCGTCGTCCCACCTCTCCTCCTCTTCCACCTTCGCCTCCTCCTCGTCATCAGCCTCTTTGCTGGGAGCTGGTGCAGCTGGAGTGCCTGGGGATTTGGATTCACCTCCTGACAAAACAAAAAGCAGACATGTCACCGGCGGGGAGGACACAGACCTTCGCGTTCAGAGCTGAAGCAGGCCTCTGCCTGCTGCCCCCGCTACTGGCCCACACCGACCCGCCATTCCCACACCTCCCTGTGGGAGTCAGCCTGCAGTCTCTGCTCTCAGGAGGCTAGGGCGGGGTGGGGGGGATGACCTGTGGACCGAGAAGGGGTGAAGGACGAGGGTCAGGTGGAGCCAGGCAGGGGAGGGCAATTGACGTGTTTTTGAAGACCAGATTCTCCAGGCCGGTTTGAGTTACAAGAAGCTGGAAAGGCTGGGACTGTTTTCCCTGAAGCGAAGTCGATTGACCGGTGACTCTACAGAAGGGTATAAACTGAGGGGTGTTGATAAAATGGGTGGCCACACTTTTTTACCCTAGGTAGAGGAATCTAAATCAAGAGGGCACAGGTTTAAAGGAAGAGGGGAAAAATTTTAAGGGCATCTGACTGGAATCAGGATTTGAGTCCTTTTAAATCTTTCTCGTTTCACTCCACGACGTCACACGCCTGCGCAGTCCTGACTCTTTCGACGCCAACGAAAAAAAACCAAAAAGTTTTAAAAAGGCTTCCTCCACACTCGTGCTCCAAATCTCAATCTTCTTTCTTCCATCTCTTTCTATGTTATCGTTTAAAGTAATTGGATGGATATATGGACAGGAAAGGAACGGAGGGTTATGGGCTGAGTGGAGGTCAGTGGGACTAGATGAGAGTAAGAGTTCGGCACGGACTAGAAGGGCTGAGATGGCCTGTCTCTGTGCTGTAATTGTTATATGGTTATATGGTATATGGAACAATCTGCCGGAGGATGTGTTTGTTCAGTTTTGTTTATTTTTTTGTGTGGGAGGAGGGATTTGGGGGTCGATGTGCCTGATCCGTTTTGCTGGGTTTTTGTGTGGGAGGAGGGATTTGGGGGTCGATGTGTCTGATCCATTTTTGTTCGTTTTTATTTTTGTAGGGAGGTGGGACTTGAGGGTGGATGATCGTTCATGGTTTCATGGTTACCCAGAGAAGAAGAATTTCAAGTTTTGATAAAAATGAATATTCTGTTGAGGCAGGTACAAGGACAACATTTCAAGGACACTTGGACAGGAACTGTTGGGGCAAACGGGATGAGCTTGGATGGGCATCTTGGTCGGCACGGACGGGTTGTGTTGAAGGCCGTGTTTCGGTGCTGTGTCACTCTGTGACCCAATGGGTTAAAGAACTGGAGCTGCAACTCGACCTTCGGCTCATAAAGGAAAACTGGGGAGAAGATAGATAGGAGCTACAGGGAAGTAGTTGGTTCTTTAAGGCTGTTATAAGCTCCCACCACCTATGAAATGGTCTCAATGTGCACCTCTGACAACCAAGTCCAGCTCCTGGCCTTCACGTGTGGCTTAGCTACTAAGGCTGCTAGAACTGTTTCTACTGACAGGAGAAGGGGCAAAGGAGGGGTGCTGGCGCCTCAAAACGAGTTGCTTCGGGCAGATGGGGCTCATTAGCTGCGGTTGGCAGCTCATCTAGGAGAAGGAAAACTTTGATCTCAAACCTCTGCTGCCTTGCGTCAGATCAGACCCATTTACCCCCCGATCCCTCCTCTCGCATAAAAACCCTACAAAGTTTCGGGATTAAACCCCACGGGCAAAGTCTGGAGCTGGAGTCGCTAAGGCTGTCCCACATTGGGTTCTATGCTGACTGGCAATTTCCACAACGCCGCTGGTGCCGAACTGTATCAATGCCTGCTGTTCCTTGGGGATCATCAGCTGCGTGGAGAGGGGGAGCCTGCTGTATGGGCAACAGTCTGCTCCCCATATCGTACTGCCCAGGCTGGTTGTGTATTAAGACAACTAAGGCACAACATCCATGGTCGACCCTAACCAACAGAGGCTTCAGACAGGGATGTGGTCATCCCCAGGTCTCCGGAGCTCTGGCTGAGAAGGGAAGGGGGCAGAGGCGGAAGTGTAGTGGTTGTTAGTGGAGTAGATAGGAGAGTCTGTGGACACAACAGAGAGACCCAGATAGTATGTTGCCTCCTAAGTGTCAAGGTCAAGGTTAGGGAGGTCTCGAATCTTGTCCATGACGTTCTATGGGGAAGGGGGAGCAGACAGACGTCTTGGTACATAGTGGTACCAATGATATAGGAAGGAAAAGAGAGGAGGTCCTACAGAGAGAATGTAGAGAGCGAGGTAGAGAGTTGAAAAACAGGACCTCCAGGTTAACGATCTCGGGATGGTTGCCGATGTCGCGCACCAGTGAGGGTAACAATAGAATGATTTGGCGGATGAATGTGTGGCTGAGGGACTGGTGCAGGGGGCAGGGTTCCACATTTATGGATCATTGGGATCTCTTCTGCAAAAGATATGACCTGTACAAAAGGGACAGGCTACTCTTGATCCCGAGGGGGACCAGTATCCTTGTGGGCAGGTTTGCTAACGGATTTATAGACAATAGGTGCAGGAGTAGGCCATTCAGCCCTTCCAGCCAGCACCGCCATTCACTGTGATCATGGCTGATCATCCACAATCAGTACCCCATTCCCGCCTTCTCCCCATATCCCTTCACTCCGCTATCATAGAGGGCTCTATCTAACTCTTTCTTGAAAGCATCCAGAGAATTGGCCTCCACAGCCTTCTGAGGCAGAGCATTCCACAGATCCACAACTCTCTGGGTGAAAAAGTTTTTCCTCAGCTCCGTTCTAAATGGCTTGCCCCTTATTCTTAACCTGTGGCCTCTGGTTCTGGACTCCCCCAACATCGGGAACATGTTTCCTGCCTCCAGCGTGTCCAATCCCAAGATTTAAAGTAATATCAGAGGAATAAGAAGAGGAGTGAAAGGGCTGAAGATAGGGATGTTGGTTTACAAGCAGAGCAGAGGTACTGTACAGTGAGACTGACAGGAAGGACAGGCAGACGACAGGGCAAAATTGCTGTCAGTGGGATGAGTTGCAGTGTAACGTGGGGACAAAATTGGAAAGGGTGTTGGGTGCAGGACTGAAAGTGCACACAGTATAAGGAATAAGGTAGATGAACTTGTGGCGCAGTTAGAGATTGGGAGCTATGGTGTTGAGAGCATCACTGAGACTCGGCTGAAAGACAATTGCAGTTGGGATACACAATCTATCGAAAGGACGGGCTGGTAGGCGGAGGAGGAGAGGCTCTGCTGGTAAAAAATGAAATCAGATCTTTAAATAGAGAGGACATAGGAGCGGAGGCTGTAAAACTGTTGTGTATAGATTTAAGGAACTGCAAGGGTAAAAAGACCCTGATGGGAGTTATATACAAGCCTTCGAACAGTGGGCAGGATATGGTCTAGAAATTACAGCGGGAAATAAAAAAAGCATGTCAAAAGGGCAATCACGAGGAAATCTGCAGTTGCTGGAAATTCAAGCAACACACACAACGCTCTGTCCGCCACAGAAAGCAGGATCTCCCAGTGGCCACACATTTTAATTCCACATCCCATTCCCATTCTGATATGTCTGTCCACGGCCTCCTCTAGTGTAAAGATGAAGCCACACTCAGGTTGGAGGAACACCACCTTATATTCCGTCTGGGTAGCCTCCAACCTGATGGCATGAACATCGACTTCTCTAACTTCCGTTAATGCCCCACCTCCCCTTCATACCCCATCCCTTATTTATTTACTTTTTTTTTATTTCTCCCCATTTTTCCCCCTCTGTCCCTCTCACTATAACTCCTTGCCCATCCCTCTGGGATCCCCCCCCCACTTTCTTTCTCCCTCGGCCTCCCGTCCCATGATCCTCTCCCTTCTCCAGCCTCATATCCCCTTTGCCAATCACCTGTCCAGCTCTTGGCTCCATCCCTCCCCCTCCTGTCTTCTCCCATCATTTTGGATCTCCCCCTCCCCCTCCCACTTTCAAATCTCTTACTAGCTCTTCCTTCAGTTAGTCCTGACGAAGGGTCTCGGCCTGAAACATCGACTGTACCTCTTCCTAGAGATGGTGCCTGGCCTGCTGCATTCACCAGCATTTTTTGTGTGTGTTGCTCAAAAGGGCAATGTTACATTAGCTATGGGGGATTTCAATATGCAGAGGGATGGGGAAGCCAAGTTGACGCTGGATTCCAAGGGAGAATTTGTGGAATGTCTCCGAGATGGCTTTTTGGAACGGCCTATGTTTGAGCACACTAGTGGATCAGCAATTCTGTATCGGGTGTTGTGTATTGAACTGGATTTGATTAGGGAGCTTAAGGTAATGGAATCCTTGAGTAACAGTGATCATAATGCGATCAAATTCACCCTGAATTTTGTGAAGGAGAAGCTAAAGTCAGATGTATCAGTATTTCAGTGGAGTAAAGGAAATTACAGAGGCATTAGAGAGGAGCTGGCCAAAGTTCAGACGACAGTTTTAAGGTGCTTGGAAGTAGCTACAGAGGAGATGTCAGGGGTAAGTTTTTTTTTTACACACAGTGGTGAGTGTGTGGAATGTGCTGCTGGCAACGGTGGTGGAGGCTGATACGATAGGGTCTATATAGACCTTAGAAAAACAGAGGGCTATGGGTAACCCTAGGTAAATTCTAAGGTAAGGACACGTTCGGCACAGCTTTGTGGGCCGAAGGGTCTGTATTGTGCTGTAGGCTTTCTATGTGCTATGTTCTATGACATTAGCAGGGATGACAGCAGAGCAACAATGGTTGGAGTTTCCGGGGCAATTCGAAAGGTGCAGGGTAGAGGCAGTCCAAAGAAGAAGTGATATTCCAAAGGCAGGATGACGCCACTCTGGTTGACGAGGGATGTCAAAGCCAACATAAAGAGAGAGCACATAAAAGAGCAAAAAATTAGTGGGAAGGTACAGGATTGGGAAATTTTTAAAATCCAACAGAAGGTACCTAAAAAAAAAATCTATGGGTGGGGGGGGGGGTGGAAGATGAAATATGAAGGTAAGCTAGCCAATAATATCAAAAATGATACCAATGGTTTTTTCAGATATATAAAGAGTAAAAGAGAGATGAGGGTAGATATTGGACCACAAGAAAATGACGCTGGAGAGATAATCCTGCCTGAGAGCTCTGTTGGAACTCTTTGAAGAAATAACAAGCAGGATCGACAAAGGAGGATCCGTTAATCTTGTGTACTTGGATTTTCAGAAGCCCTTCGACAAGGTGTCACATGTGAAGTTGCTTAACAAGACAGGAGCCCAAAGTATTACGGGGAAGATTCTAGCATGGATAAAGCAGAGGCTGATTGGCAGGAGGCAGAGAGTGGGAATGAAGCCAGCTTTTTCTGGTTGGCCGCTCGTGGTGTTCCACAGAGTTCTGTGTTGAGACCGATTCTTTTTACATTGTCTGTTAATGATTTGAATGATGGAACTGCTGAACTTTGTTGCAAAGTTTGCAGACGTCATGAAGATAAGTGAAGAGGCAGGTCGTTTTCAGAAAGGGGCTACAGATGGACTTGGACAGATTAGGAAAATGAGCAAAGAAGAGGCAGATGGAAGTGCATGGTCATGCACTTTGGTAGGAGGAAAGAAAGCACTGGCTATCTTCTAAATGGAGAGAAAATACAAAGAAACCAGGGTGCAAAGGGATATGGGAATCCTAGTGCAGGATTCCCTAAAAGTTGGTTTGCAGGTCCAGTCTGTGGAGAGGAAGGCAAATGCAATGTTAGCGTTCATCTCCAGAGGGCCAGCAAGGATGTAATGTTGATACTTTATAAAACATTGGTAAGGCCTCGCTTGGAGAACTGTGAGCAGTTTTGGGCCCCATATTGAAGAAAGGATATGCTGACATTGGAGAGGGTTCAGAGGAACTTCACAAGAATGAAAGGCTTACCATATGAGCAGCAGTTGACAGCCCTGGTCCGTACCTGCTGGAATATGGAAGAATGGCGGGGTGGGGGGGGGGGTGGGGAGAGATCTCATTGAAATGTATAAAATGTTAAAGGGCCTAGATAGAGAGGATATTAAAAGGATGTTTCCTTTGGTGGAGGAGTTGAAGACCAGAGGTCAGAGCCTCAAAATAGAGGGACGTCCATTTAACACAGAGATGAGGAGAAATATCTTTAGCCTGAGAGTGGTGAATGTGTGGACTATAGAGGCCAGGTCACTGGTTGCTAGGCCCTTGATTAGTCGGGCTGAGAAAGCAGGAGAAAGGAGTGAAGAGGGAAATAGATCAGCCATGTTGAAATAGCAGAGAAGACTCGATGGGCTGAATGGCCGACAACTGCTCCTCTCTCTCATGGTCTGATGGAGCTCCCTGAACTGCCGAGTTTGACCAGGCAATTTTCCTGATTCCAGAGTGCAGTTGTTGCCGTCCGCCACACAGCCCCAGTTCCAGGGCTGATCAGGGGAAAAAAACCATTGAGTTTTCCCTCTCTGAAGGAGAGGGCAAAGTGTGTTATGTGTATGACAGACAAAGCATCTCCGCCATTACCCTGGAAAGTCACGCACCATGACTGTAACCGGTCAACAGAGTAAACAGACACATGAAAATCTCACACACACACACAGTAACGGAACAATCAGACACAGGAGAATCACACACACACACCGACTGTAACCGGACAATGGAATAATCAGACGCAGCACAATCACACACCGACTGTAACTGGAGGAGTGACCACACACCACCTACCTCCTTCAGTGCTGGGGGCTGCTTCAGCCGGCTGACCCTCTGCCGACTGACCTCCGGCTACCTGGTTCGTTCGAATGAACTTGGATGTGAGAGTGGAGACCCCTGAGACGGCCCAGCCAGCCCAGCCTGCCCCCAGGGCAGCGGCTGGGGTTGTCGGGGCCGGGCTGGTGTCCTTTTCTTGGTGGGGTGGATGGATAAGGGGGAGGTTGGGGGGGGGGAAGGGAGGGGAGGGGAGAGACAGATAACATGATTAGGGTTAGCGAATCCCTGAGACTTACTGTATTCAGATGGCGGACTGAACAGCGAGCAGGAAACGGTGGTTCCACATGCAGCCTGCCCCTGGACAGGAGGGGAGCTCAGGCCCTCTGATGTCTGCAAGGAGATTGTGTGCTCTCTCTGTGACCATGTGGGTTTCCTCTGGGTGCTTTTCCCATAGTCCAAAAACATACAGCTCCTCAGTTAATCGTTCACATGTGTGTAACAGGGTGGCACGGCTTTGGGAACGTGCAGTGAGAGAGGCTGCAGGTTCAGGAGTGGCCTTGCACATCCTTGGTAAATTCAGTCACAGCAATTCATTTTAAATTTTAACTTAAAGAAACAGCATATCACCAGGTCCTTCCGGCCGCTCAACTACCAACTAAACCGGCCGATTTCCCTCACTAACCGGTACGTCTTTGGAATATGGAGCATCTGGAGAAACTGAAGTGATGCAGTCACAGGAAGGACATAACAACTCCTTACAGATAGTGGAGGGAAATGAAGCCTGGTCAGGGCACCACAAAGCGCTGCCTAACCGCGACGGTACTGTGTGCTCAGTCTCAGGCTCACCAACGAGCCCTCGGCGAAGGGATCCTGGCTCCCACAGCTGGAGGGAGTCCTGAAGCTGCAGTGTAGCTCCCCAAAGACATATGCATGGGGTTAGGGATGACACCTACAATCCAGTGACTACAGAAACTTGCTCCTGGGAGTGGCAGAAGCCGTGGGGGGGGGGGGGGGAGGGTGACATACAGAGCTCCATTTCCCAGGGCTGGGGAATCAAGAACCAGAGGACACAGGATTAAGGTGATAGGGAGAGATTTCTCATGGGTTTAAGTCTTCAAGGATGTTGCCAGGTAGAGGTACGTCTCTACCAAAGGAGGTGTAAGGCTCTTCTTCCCTCCACTAGCCTGCAGGGCAAGGTGTGACACCTGCTTAGCCCCCCGACCAGGGACACATGACGCCATGGGAGCAGGTGGTGGATGGTCGTATGAGCAGCCGGTGCAGATCACAAGTCCTGGTTATGTGACCACTGACCCAGGCAATCTCTGAAGAGTATTGATAATGGCTGGGGTCACCCTGTCTTGTAAAGACACTGCCCAGAAGAAGGCAATGGTAAACCAGTTTGGTAGAAAAATTTGCCGAGAACAATGATGGTCAATGGATCTTGATGGCCCATGATACAACACAGTATATAATGATCATGACGTTGTCTAGTGCAGAACACAAAACATTTGTATCAATAGACCAGAACTGAACACAATAGGGGGCCTGAGTTAGAGGGAGAGTTTGGGCAGGTTAGATCTGTACTCAATGGACCAGGACTGAACACAATAGGGGGCCTGAGTTAGAGGGAGAGTTTGGGCAGGTTAGATCTGTATTCATTGGGGTGTAGGAGTCTGAGGTGTAAGGTTATAAAATCATGAGGTGCAGAGCCTTTTTCCCAGGTAAGGAGAACTTAAAAACCAGAGGGCATAATTTTAAGGTGACCTTATGAATTAGCCGCATTATCAGACCATTTGGGCCATCGAGTTGGCTCTGCCATTTCATCACGGCTGATCCAGTTCCCCTCTCAACCCCAATCTACTGTCTTCCCCCATACCGCTTTATGTCCTGACTAATCAAAAATCTTTCAACCTCTGCCTTACACACATAAAGACTTGGCTTTCACAGCTGCCTGTGGCAGTGAATTCTGTAGATTCAATGTTCTCTGTCTAAAGAAATTCCTCCTCACCTCTGTTCTGAAGGGACGTCCTTTTATTCTGAGGCTGTGTCCTCCGGTCTTACTCTTCCACTATAGGAAGCATCCTCTCCACATCCAGTCTATCTGTGTCCTCTGGTCCTAGACTCCCCCACTATAGGAAACATCCTCTCCACATTCACTCTATCTGTGTCCTCTGGTCCTAGACTCCCCTACTATAGGAAACATCCTCTCCATGTTCACTCTATCGAGGTCTTTCAATGTTCAATAGGTTTGAACTAGGTCACCTCATTCTTCTGAATCCTAATGAATACAGGCCCAGAGCCATCAAATGCTCTTTATAGCCGTTCAATCCATGAACCATTGTCGTGAAACTGTTTGAGCCCTCTCCAGTTTCAGCACACTGGTGCTTTACGAAGCCCCAACACTACATCCTTGCTTTTATATCCTCGTCCTCTCAACAAGGATAGGAGAGGCGTAGAGCAGGGGTTCTGAACCTCTCTTATGTCATGGAGCAATACCATTAACCGAGTGGTCCGTAGAGCCCAGGCTGGGATGCCCTGGTTTAGAGGGATGTGGGCCAACGTGGGTAACTGTGAGCAGCGCCAATGGCTCAGAGAGCTCGTTTCCAAACTCTGTGACTGTGATGCCCACATCCTTGTGAACAAATCCAAAATGCCGAAGTGCACTCACCCACATCCTCAGCTCCGGACGGATCCTCTGACACTGTTTCCAGTTTTGTCAGGAAACACCGGATAGCTTTGAAGGCCTGGGAAAAAAAAATTAGAAATAACCGAAATGAACTTCAGGGCTCTTGATACAATTCGTTGTAAGGAAAGAGTTAAACGGCATTCCTCCTTGCCAAATAAAATGGAAATCTTAAGACAAAATAGGGTCAATCTGGAGTGGGATTGTTTGGAAAACCAGTCCATAGCAATATCTTGAGCATTAAGAAGAGTCCGCGTCTACAGCCATAATAATGGATAATGGTGAAAATCATGTTTGTCTGGGTAAAGTGAGATCCTTATGCTAGTGCAGGTACCAAAGGCATGGAACAGTACCAGTGTAAGGGAATAATAACAAGCAATTCCTTTGTGCAGTGGAGAGTTTTATCTTGAGCTAGTTGACAACTGGGGCCAGTGTAGGGGGGAAAGGAAAGGGGAGGTAACAGGCAGTGGGGGGACGAGGCGAAGGGGGAAGAGGCGAAGGGGGGAAGGGGCGAAGGGGAAGGGGAAGGGGCGAAGGGGGAAGGGGCGAAGGGGGAAGAGGCGAAGGGGAGAAGAGGTGAAGAGGTGAGGGGGAAGAGGCGAAGGGGGAAGGGGCGAGGGGGGAAGAGGTGAGGGGGAAGGGGCGAGGGGGAAGGGGGAAGGGGTGAGGGGGGAAGGGGCGAGGGGGGGAAGGGGCGAGGGGGGGAAGGGGCGAGGGGGGGAAGGGGCGAGGGGGGGAGGGGCGAGGGGGGGAAGGGGCGAGGGGGGGAAGGGGCGAGGGGGGGAGGGGCGAGGGGGGGAGGGGCGAGGGGGGGAAGGGGCGAGGGGGGAAGAGGCGAGGGGGAAGAGGCGAGGGGGAAGAGGCGAGGGGGGGAAGAGGCGAGGGGGAAGAGGCGAGGGGGGGAAGAGGCGAGGGGGAAGAGGCGAGGGGGAAGAGGCGAGGGGGAAGAGGCGAAGGGGAAGAGGCGAAGGGGGAAGAGGCGAAGGGGGGAAGAGGCGAAGAGGGGAAGAGGAATAGAGGGTGGGAGAGCATTACCAGAAGTTTAAAAAAAATCAATGTTCATGCCATCAGGTTGGAGGCTACCCATATGGAATACAACCTGAGTGTGGCTGCATCGCAACAGTAGGGGAGGCCATGGATGGACATATTGGATAGGAATTGGAAGTGGAAGTGGCGGACAGAACGCGGGCGCTCGGTAAAGCTGTCCCGGATGGAGCAGGTGCGGGCCCTCGGTGAAGCGGTCTCGGATGGAGGGAGCGCAGGCCCTCGGTGAAGCGGTCGCGGATGGTGGGAGTGCGGGTCCTCAGCGAAATGATCTTGGACGGAATGAGCGCAGGCGCTCGGTGAAGTGGTCTTCCATGGAGGGAGAGCAGGCGCTCGGTGAAACAATCTCGGATGGATGGAGCGTAGGCGCTTGGAAAACGGTCTCGGATGATCGGAGCGTAGGTGCTCGAAGCGGCCTCCCCATAACAAATTTTAAGATAATTTTTGTTACATTTGTGTGCGACTATTCACCTCCCCAAGCACAATTTGTTGAAAATTCTATTGCATTTCTTTATTTTCCTGTAAATGCCTGCACGAAAATGAATCTGAGGACAACATATGGTGATATGTACAAACTTTGATAATAAATCTGGGTTAAGAGGAGGACAGAGCTACAGAGAACTGGACAAACTCTTCTTTATCTTTAATTCCGAGTGTCCCAGGTCTCCGTGTGTCCAGAGAATGAGTCTTGCCACTCACCCTGGTCCATGACGATCTGTCCCTGACCCTGACTGTGTCCCTGGTTCTACACTCCGCCCCCACACACTGAATCCCATCCAGATTCGCCAGCGTCAAACCATCGCCAAGAACACTGCACATCATCTCCTTTCCTCTTGACACCCCCACTCCCCTCCAGCAGCCTGAGCATCCTCCCCACAACTCCTCCACCCCGAGGAGGGGGTCCTTGCTCTCACCTGATCACGGGACGTTCCTGTTGAGGTCTACCGTCCAAGGGCTCAGCAAGAATCCCCTCCATCCCCTCAGCCGCTGAGCAGTCTCCGTCCCACCCACCCACACCCCAAGAAAGGGCTCTTGCTGACCTGATCACAGATGTTCCTGTCAAGGTCTGCCTAGCCCACCGCCAGGAGAGGATCCTTGCTCTGACATGATGATGGACGTTCCTGTCGGGGTCTACCATCAGCTGGCTATTTATTTACATGTAGGGTGTGGAATAGGCCCTTCTGGTCCTTCGAGATGTGCTGCCTGTAAACCTCTACACTAATCACAGGGAAATTTACAATGACCAGTTAAACTACCAACCGGTACGTCTTATGACTGTGGGAGGAAACGGTATCGCCCAGAAGAAACTCACATGGTTCACAGGGAAGACGAGAAATTCTTTAGATTGGACTTTGAACTCCGATGCCCCAAGCTGCATTAGGGTCAGGATAACCACAATAAGAACCACCTCCCCCCCCGGCCAAACTTCTTCTCAACCCCCAACCATTCTCACCCCACCTCCCCCAAGACAAGGACAAGGGTCCTGACTGCGACCTGATCACGGACGTTCTTGTCGGGGTCTGCCGTCAGGGGGCTCAGCACCACCAGGATCTTGCAGGCGCAGTCGGAGATCGAGTAGTAATTGTGCGTGGCTGCGAAGCCCAGTACTCCGGCGGCACGGGAGGGGGCGAACGGGTCCCTCGTCGCCCGCGAGAAGGCCGAGATGAGGACTCTCTGCCGCGTCTGTAGAAGGAATCGGTTACGTGGTTAACCCGAGGCAGGAGGAACCGTTGGCGACCCCAAGAAACTGGGAAAAATTTGTATCGCAGTCATTCAGGTAGCAGACCCACTGGGAGGTGGCGATGGGAAAGTGGGCAAAGATGGAGGTTAGAAAAACAGATTAAAAACAGTACCTACCCCTCCACCTATCTTTGTATCATCCACAAACTTTGCCACAAAACCATTAATTCCATTATCCAAATCATTGACAAACAATGTGAAACGTAGCGATCCCAATACTGACCACTGAGGAACACCACTAGTCACTGGCAGCAAACCAGAAAAGGCCCCTTTTATTCCCACTCGCTGTCTCCTACCTGTCAGTCAATCCTCTATCCATGCCAGTATCTTTCCTGTCACACCACTGGATTTTATCTTGTTAACTAGCTTCATGTGTTGCACCTTATCAAACACCTTCTGAAAATCCAAGTAAATGACATCCACTGCCTCTCCTTGTCCACCCTGCTTGTTACTTCCTCGAAGAACTGGAAGCTGCAGTTTGTTGACTGAAAGGCACACGGGAAAGAGACCCTGATGGAAGTTATACACAGATCTCTGACCAGTAGCTAGGATGAGGGCTTTAAGTTACAACAGGAGACAGAAAATGCAAGTCAAAAGGACAATGTTATGATAGTCATGGGGAAATGCAATGCAATTATACAGGCAAATTGGGGAAAATCAGGTTGGTGCTGATTTCAGATCCCAAGAGAGTGAATTTGTAACAAGATAGCTATTTACAGCAGCTTGTGATTGAACTCAGTAGGGGATCAGCTATTCTGGATTGGGTGCTGTGTGATTTGATCAGGGAGCTTAAGGAAAAGGAACCCTTAGGAGCCAGTGATCATAACATGATAGAATTCACCCCACAGTTTGAGAGGGAGAAGCTAAAATCTGATGCAGTGGAGTAAAGGGAATTACAGAGGCATGAGGGGAACTGACGGGAAGGGGACACCAGCTGGGGTGATGACAGAGCAGCAATGGCTGGAGGTTCTGGGAGCAATTCGGAAGGCACAGGATAGATAATTCCCAAAGAAGAGGAAATATCCTAAAGGCAGGATGACACAGCCATAGCTGACAAGGGAAGCCAAAGCCAACATAAAAGCTAAAGAGAGGGCATATAATAGAGCAAAAATTAATGGGAAGGTAGGGGACTGAGAAGCTTTTAACAATGAACAGAAGCCAACTAAAAAAAAAGCTAGAAGGGAGAGATGAAATATGAAGAAAATAACTACTCAATAATATCAAAGAGGATACCAAAAATGTTTTCAGATATATAGAGTAAAAGAAGTGAGAGTAGATAATGGACTGCTGGAAAATAATGTTAGTAATGGGGGACAAGGAAATGGCAGACAAACTAAATAAGTATTTTGTATCCGTCTTCACTGTAGATGACATAGGCAATATGCTGGCAGTTTGAGAGTGTCAAAGGGCAAAAGTAAATGCAGTTGCTATTACTTGGGAGTATGTGTTTAGGAAGCTGAAAGTCACCTGAACCAGACTGGCTGCATAACAGAGTTCTGAAAGAGGTAGCTGAAGAGTAATGCTCTTTCGGGAATCACTTGTAAACTGCAAATGTCACTCCATTCTTCAAGAAGGAAATTATAGGCTCATTAGTCTGACCTCAGTGGTTGGGAAGAAGTTGGAGTCAATTGCTAATGATGAGGGTTTGGGGTACTTGGAGGCACATGATAAAATAGGCAGTCATCAGCACAGTTTCCTTAAGGGAAAATCTTGCCTGACAAATCCATTGGGACTCTGTAAGGAAATAACAAGCAGGATAGACTAAGATGTCGTGTACTTTCATTTTCAGAAGACCTTTGACACGGTAGCACATGAGAGACTGCTTAATAAGAGCCCATGGTATATATAGAAAAGATGCTAGCATGGGCAGAAGATTGGCTGACTGGCAGGAGGCAAAGAGTGGGAATAAAGTGACCTTTTCTGATTGGCTGCCAGTGACTAGTGGTGTTTTACAGGGGTCTGTGTTGGGACCGCTTCTTTTTATGTTGTATGTTGTATTTGGATGACAGAATTGATGGCTTTGTTGCCAAGTTTGTGGATGATACGAAGATAGGTGGAGGGGCAGGCAGTGCTCAGGAAGCAGGGAGTCCGCAGGACTTATACAGATTTGGTGAATGGGCAAAGAAGTGGCTGATGGAGTACAGTGTGATGTATGGCCATGCACTTTGGTAGAAGGAATAAGAATGTTGACTATTTTGTAAACGGAGAAACTTCAATCATCTGAGGCACAAAGGGACTTGGGAGTCCTCCATGCAGGATTCCCGGAAGGTTAACTTGCAGGCTGAGTCGGTGGTGAGAAAGGCAAATGCAATGTTTGCACTCATTTCGAGAGGACTGGAATATAAAATCAAGGATGTAATGTCCAGGCTCGCTTGGAGCATTGTGAGCAGTTTTGAGCTTTTATCTGAGAAAGGATGTGTTGACATTGGAGAGGGTTCAAAGCAGGTTGACAGAAATGATCCTGGGAATGCGAGGTTTATTGTATGAGGAGCTTTTGATGGCTCTGAGCCTGTACTCGCTGCATTGAATATTGAAAGGCCTCGATAGAGTGGATGTGGGGAGGATTTAAGAACAGGGGGCACAGCCTCAGAATAGAGGGGTGTCCAGTTGGAATGGAGATAAGCAGGAATTTCTTTAGCCAGAGGGTGGTGAATCTGTGGAATTCGTTGCCACAGGAGGCAGTGGAGGCCACATCACAGGATGCATTTAAGGCGGAGTTTGATAGATTCCTCATAAATCAGAGCCTGAAAGGTTATGGGGAGGAGGCCAGGGGAATGTGGCCGAGAGGGAAATGGATCAGTCAGAATAAAATGGTGGAGCAGACTTGATGGGCTGAATGACTTAATTCTGCTCCTATTTCTTATAGTCTTCTGGTCTCAGAGTCCTTTAAATGCCCCTAATGTAGCTGCCTCTACCACCACGTTCCACGTACCCACCACTGTTTGTGCAAAAAAACTTGGCTCTGACATCCCCCCCTATACTTTCCTCCAATCACCTTACAATGATGCCGTCGTCTATGAGCCATTTCCACCCAGGGGAAAAGTCTCTGGCTGTTCACTCAACCCATGCCTCTTATCATCTTGTACACCTCTATCAAGTCACCCCTCACCCTCCTTTGCTCCAAAGAGAAAACCCCTAACTCACTCGACCTTTCCTCGTAAGGGATGCTCTCTAATCCAGGCAGCATCCCAGTAAATCTCTGCTGCACCCTCTCTACAGCTTACGCCCCCTCATATTGGCCTGGGATAACATCTCTGATCATCTTGTATGTGCGGGCACTTACGTTGGCGTTGAGATGGGCGGCAATCTTGCCCAGACAGACGGTGGTATTGCAGCGGATGGGACCCTGATCGTCTTTGGTCTGCATGCGGGCGAAGTGCTTCATGAGCTCCATGTTCAGGTTGGCGTCGCTCAGCTTAGGGGCCAGCAACAACATTGACTGCAAGAAAGGACTTGTGTCAGGGCCAGAAGCAACCGCACATAACCTGGGCTCCCCAGCACTATCCAGATGGGCAGAATGGCCTGTCTCTGCTCCATAAGCCCCACAGTCACAGACCCCAGCCTACAGAGAGGAGGTGGAAGAGCTCAAGGGCTGGTGCCAGGCAAATAACCTCTTCCTCAATGTCAACAAGGCAAAGGAGATGGTTATCGACTTCAGGAAACTCACACCCCCTCTTTACTTCAGCTGCACAGCAGTGGAAACTGAGCAGTTTCAAACTCTCGGGAGAGCACATCTCGCACAACCTCTCATGGTCCCAGAGTACATCCTACACAATTGGGAAAGCTTACTAACATTTCTACTTTCTGAGGAGGCTGAGGTGAGCCGGACGAAGCATACCTATACGCATGTGATTTACAGGGGCGCAGTAGAGAGCTTACTAACAAGCTGCATCACGGCACGATACAGAAACTGCACAGGAAAGCTCTGCAGCGGACAGTCAAAATTGCCCAATGCAGTATCGGCACCAGCCTACCTGCCATCAAGGGCATATCTACAGAAAGGTGTTGCAAAAAGGGCCACCCACCCATTCCCACTCCCATCAGTGAGGAGGTTACACAGCATCCACACTGAGATCGAAAAACTCAGAATAACAGTGAGGCTGACCAACACCTGCACCCACTCACCCACCCCTCCGCACCCACTCACCCACCCCTCCGCACCCACTCACCCACCCCTCTGCACCCACTCACCCACCCCTCCACACCCCCAACCACCCCTCCGCACCCACTCACCCACCCCTCCGCACCCACTCACCCACCCCTCTGCACCCCCAACCACCCCTCCACACCCACTCACCCACCCCTCCACACCCACTCACCCACCCCTCCACGCCCCCAACCACCACTCCGCACCCACTCACACACCCCTCCGCACCCACTCACCCACCCCTCCGCACCCACTCACCCACCCCTCCGCACCCCCAACCACCCCTCCGCACCCACTCACCCACCCCTCCGCACCCACTCACCCACCCCTCCGCACCCCCAACCACCCCTCCGCACCCCCAACCACCCCTCCGCACCCACTCACCCACCCCTCCGCACCCACTCACCCACCCCTCCGCACCCCCAACCACCCCTCCGCACCCCCAACCACCCCTCCGCACCCACTCACCCACCCCTCCACTCCCCCAACCACCACCCCACACCCCCAACCACCCCTCCGCACCCCCAACCACCCCTCCGCACCCACTCACCCACCCCTCCGCACCCCCAACCACCCCTCCGCACCCCCAACCACCCCTCCACACCCACTCACCCACCCCTCCACTCCCCCAACCACCACTCCACACCCACTCACCCACCCCTCCGCACCCACTCACCCACCCCTCTGCACCCACTCACCCACCCCTCCGCACCCCCAACCACCTCTCCGCACCCCCAACCACCCCTCCGCACCCACTCACCCACCCCTCCGCACCCACTCACCCACCCCTCCGCACCCCCAACCACCCCTCCGCACCCCCAACCACCCCTCCGCACCCACTCACCCACCCCTCCGCACCCACTCACCCACCCCTCCGCACCCCCAACCACCCCTCCGCACCCCCAACCACCCCTCCGCACCCACTCACCCACCCCTCCGCACCCACTCACCCACCCCTCCGCACCCCCAACCACCCCTCCACACCCACTCACCCACCCCTCCACTCCCCCAACCACCACCCCACACCCCCAACCACCCCTCCGCACCCACTCACCCACCCCTCCACACCCACCCCTCCGCACCCACTCACCCACCCCTCCACACCCCCAACCACCACTACTTCATCATGTCCTGTCAGTCACCTTATGTACAGATACTTGTGCCTCGTGTCACTTCACGGACATGGTGGCTGCCCACCGTGTCTGACGATGACGGGAAACCACGGGAAACCTGTGCGGGAGAGTCTGTAAAGTGGAAACGCCGTTGCACTGGGGCAGTTTCCACTCTCTCAACCTCAGAAGTCCGGGTCCAGTGGTATGAACAAGCATCACAAACTGGGGTCTTCCTTGGGCAGTGGATGACCGTGACGTCCTCTGTGCCTTGTCATACCCTTTGCTCTCCCAGGAGCCTTTCAGATCCACCTTTTTTTGGCCGTTGGATCTCACTGAAGGTCTCATCCGCTCAGTCCGCCGGAGCTGACTTCACGCGTTCGGACCGGCATGTCCCTCTCTCACCGGGGTGTGAGGCCCACCAGCTACCCTCACCTGGCTTATCCCACCTGTCGAAGCGGTGCACTGGGGGTGGCTGCAAACAGATAACTGGAGCTACAGGTGAGAGCTGAGTGTTCAGTGGGGACCAAAGGTGAGGGAGCTGCCCCGGAATGGACACAACAAGCCCCTTCACCAGAGTGTTACCCCTCCCTGGACATACAATCAATGTATAAAACCTATTTTATCTATTGATATTTATTGTTTTTTTACTGTTGTGTTGTTCATCTTACTGTGTTTTTTTTGCTGCATCAGATGTGGAATAACAATTATTTTGTTCTCCTTCACACTGATGTACTGGAAGTGACATTAAACTATCTTGAATGAAGCCCACAACTGAAGATTCTGTTACACTCACTTTGACCGTCTGTTCCCTGATCGCTGGGTTAGTGTCCGTGAAGCCGTGGACGACGTGGGGGAAGATCTGGGAGTTGACAGTCGCTTCGTTGAGATATTGTATAAACTGCTCCATCTACAATGAGAAGCATCGAGCAGTCACTGCGTTGCTGCTACTGGGACTAAAACGCAGGGACGGTGTGGTTATAAACCTGATTCTGTGAGGTGGGTGAGCAGAGATGGGGAGGGGTGACACAACACAGGGACAGTGTGATTATAAACCTGATTCTGAGAGGTGGGTGAGCAGAGATGGGAAGGGTCACAAGGCAGGGACAGTGTGATTATAAATTTGATTCTGAGAGGGGAGAGCAGAGATCACAGAGTGGAGATGGGGAGGGGTGACATAACGCAGGGACGGTGTGGTTAGAAATCTGATTCTGAGAGGTGGGTGAGCAGAGATGGGGAGGGGTGACACAACACAGGGACAGTGTGATTATAAACCTGATTCTGAGAGGTGGGTGAGCAGAGATGGGAAGGGTCACAAGGCAGGGACGGTGTGATTATAAATCTGATTCTGAGAGGGGAGAGCAGAGATCACAGAGTGGAGATGGGGAGGGGTGACATAACGCAGGGACGGTGTGGTTAGAAATCTGATTCTGAGAGGTGGGCGAGCAGAGATGGGGAGGGATGACATAACACAGGGACAGTGTGATTATAAACCTGATTCTGAGAGGTGGGTGAGCAGAGATGGGAAGGGTCACAAGGCAGGGACTGGGTGATTATAAATCTGATTCTGAGAGGGGAGAGCAGAGATCACAGAGTGGAGATGGGGAGGGGTGACATAACTCAGGGACGGTGTGGTTATAAATCTGATTCTGAGAGGTGGGTGAGCAGAGATGGGGAGGGGTGACACAACACAGGGACAGTGTGATTATAAACCTGATTCTGAGAGGTGGGTGAGCAGAGATGGGAAGGGTCACAAGGCAGGGACCGTGTGATTATAAATCTGATTCTGAGAGGTGGGACAGCAGAGATCACAGAGTGGAGATGGGGAGGGTCACAAGGCAGGGACGGTGTGATTATAAATCTGATTCTGAGAGGGGAGAGCAGAGATCACAGAGTGGAGATGGGGAGGGGTGACATAACACAGGGACGGTGTGGTTAGAAATCTGATTCTGAGAGGTGGGTGAGCAGAGATGGGGAGGGGTGACACAACACAGGGACAGTGTGATTATAAACCTGATTCTGAGAGGTGGGTGAGCAGAGATGGGAAGGGTCACAAGGCAGGGACGGTGTGATTATAAATCTGATTCTGAGAGGGGAGAGCAGAGATCACAGAGTGGAGATGGGGAGGGGTGACATAACGCAGGGACGGTGTGGTTATAAATCTGATTCTGAGAGGTGGGTGAGCAGAGATGGGGAGGGGTGACACAACACAGGGACAGTGTGATTATAAACCTGATTCTGAGAGGTGGGTGAGCAGAGATGGGAAGGGTCACAAGGCAGGGACCGTGTGATTATAAATCTGATTCTGAGAGGTGGGACAGCAGAGATCACAGAGTGGAGATGGGGAGGGTCACAAGGCAGGGACGGTGTGATTATAAATCTGATTCTGAGAGGGGAGAGCAGAGATCACAGAGTGGAGATGGGGAGGGGTGACATAACGCAGGGACGGTGTGGTTAGAAATCTGATTCTGAGAGGTGGGTGAGCAGAGATGGGGAGGGGTGACACAACACAGGGACAGTGTGATTATAAACCTGATTCTGAGAGGTGGGTGAGCAGAGATGGGAAGGGTCACAAGGCAGGGACGGTGTGATTATAAATCTGATTCTGAGAGGGGAGAGCAGAGATCACAGAGTGGAGATGGGGAGGGGTGACATAACGCAGGGACGGTGTGGTTAGAAATCTGATTCTGAGAGGTGGGTGAGCAGAGATGGGGAGGGGTGACACAACACAGGGACAGTGTGATTATAAACCTGATTCTGAGAGGTGGGTGAGCAGAGATGAGAAGGGTCACAAGGCAGGGATGGTGTGGTTATAAATCTGATTCCGAGAGGTGGGAGAGCAGTGATCACACAGTGGAGATGGGGAGGGTTACGTGGCAGGGACAGTGTGGTTATAAATCTGATTCTGAGAAGTGGGTGAGCAGAGATCACAGAGTGGACAAGGGGAAGGGTGACACAACACAGGGTCGGTGTGGTTATAAATCTGATTGAGAGGTTGAACAGCAAAGATCACATTGTGGAGATGGGGAGGGTTAAATGGCAGAGACAGTGTAGTTATAAATCTGATTCTGAGAGATGGGAGAGCAGAGATCGCAGAGTGGAGGTGGAGAGGGGTGATATAATGCAGGGACTGTGTGGTTACCGACCTGCTGGAGAAGGCGAATCCTCATTGCCCTGTCTGTAGAGGAAAACATCTTAACCACAACGGGGATGATCTTCTGCTGGTATTCGTCAGCACTCAGGAACTTGCCCACCTGCAGAGAGAGCATGTCCTACAGGTAACAGCCTGTCCAAACGCAGTGGTGGTAACCTACACGATAATGCATGGCTGCTATATCCACAATCGGGTTCAATATCACCGGCATATGTGGTGAAATTTGTTAACTTTATAGCAGCAGTACAATGAAATACATGATCAATAAATATAAGAGAAAAAAACTGTTATGATAAGTATACATATGTATGACTATTAAATAGCTAAGTTAAAATAAGTCCTGCAAAAAAAAAAGACTAGAGATAAAAAAATCATCTCTCCCAGCCTTCTATACATGATTCAACATTTCAAGACTGGTACAGGAAGGGCAACAGGCACTTTAAAGGTCTTTTTAATAGACAACTGCTTTGATCATTTGAGCAACTGGCTGCAAAGCTGAACCTACCCAACACTCATTTCTTCAGATATTTGCAAATTAGACATTTTAACAGCCCTTTGATATCAAACTTCCCTGAGGCACCCGACACAAACGTCGTTGATATGTTTCTCTGCATGAATCCATTGCGCAAAGGTCTAATATCTGCTATTTGCAACAAGCTAGCAGCCCTGAGGCAAGCCCCCCTTGACAAAATTAAAACTGCCTGGGAGCAAGATTTAAATTTCTCACTGTCAGACGATGTATGGGATTCAGTTCTTAAGTTAGTTAACTCAACCTCTTTATGTGCCCGGCACTGCTTGTTACAGTTCAAGGTTGTACACAGGGCCCATATGTCTAAAATTAAATTATCTCGCATTTACCCAGTATGTTAATCCCTGCTGCGACAAATGCAAAAGGGGCAAGGCTTCCCTTATTCACATGTACTGGAAATGCCCTAGCTTGGAAAGATACTGGAAAGATGTTTTCCAAACTCTATCCCAAATATTTAATTATAATTTGGAAACTAACCCTTTGATCCCTCTTTTCAGAACCTCTGGAGAGGGGGACACGCACCTAAGTCCGACTAAACGTCGCACACTGTCTTTTGCTCTCTGTTGGCCAGGCGCGCAGTCTTGCTCAGGTGGAGGGACGCTGCCCCGCCCACCCACGCTCAGTGGCTCCGGGACATCGTGACCAGTCTACACCTTGAGAAGATCCATTATTCAATTCTCAACTCGGACATAAATTTCCAAAAGGTGTGGGGACCCTTTCTTGAATATTTTCAGAATTCCCAGCCACACTAAAGGTTTTCCTTTCCTCTGCACGTAAATCCCTGACTTCCAGTATTTCCCGGTAAAATTCTACGCACCCAGACTTGTAAACATACAACAGTCTATGTATTAGGAAAATACACCTTCCCTATACCAATGCAGCTCTGTGGGGACAAAGGTCCTGTTTAACCTTTTTCGCTAATGCAATGATGGCTTGGAGATGGGGATTGGGAGGGGTGGGTCAGGGCAGGGAGGCAACCAAAGCATGATTGTACTATGGGTGAATCTCTTTCATAGATGTGAATTGTACATTTGATACATTTGTTATGAACTGCACTAATCTCCTTTATACTATGCTCTCTTTATTTAAAAACCAATAAAAAATATTTGAAACAAGAAGTAGTGAGGTTCAATGGGTTCAATATCCATTCAGAAATCGAATGGCAGAGGGAAAGAAACTGTTCCTGACTCGTTGATGTTAAGAGTGATTTTTGGGTTTAGGCCATGTACATTTAACAAATGGATTTGGCTACCAGTCTTCTGTTCCTTGACAATGTACCGTGGATTGAGTTTGGAACAATGGATTCCTTAAAGCCCAGTCCAGACGCTGCTGGCGCCTGTGGGATGGATGCGAATCAGAAGGTGTGAAGTTTGTATGTAGCTTCAAAGGAAAGCATTGCCTATACTTTGTAAATATGGAATTGTCCTTTGTGTTTAGCAAATAAATATTGAGCCCCACGTTGGGCCGGCAGACCTTTCCACCGAAAGCGTCTCCGTATGATGCCTACTGTACCTTGTTTTGTCGAATAAAGAAGCTGCTTTATATCTATCAGTAACTCTCTCCTGTGATTTCATTCACACAACAACAGTTGAGTAAGTGCCTCCTTCCTGATGTTAACAGTGAGAAGAGGGCATGCCCTGGGTGGTGGGGTCCTTAATCATGGACACCGCCTTCCTAAGGCTCCGCTCCTTGAAAATGTCTTGGAAACTACGGATGCTAGTGCCCATGATGGATTTCACTAACTTTACACGTTTCTGCAAGTTACTTCGATCCTGCGCAGTAGCCCTCCACCCCCATACCAGAAGGTGCTGCAGCCAGAACGCTCTCCACAGTACACTTGTAGAAGTTTTCAAGTGTTTTCGCTGACAAACCAGATCTCCTCAAACTCCGAATGAAATATAGAAACATAGAAAACCTACAGCACAATACAGGCCCTTCAGCCCACAAAGCTGTGCCGAAATAACCAGTCTTGCTTCTTTATAGCTGCATCAATATGTTGGGACCAGAGTTATAGACACCCAGGAACTTGAAATTGCTCATTCTCTCCACCTCTGACCCTCTGAGGATTGGATTGTGTTCCCTTGTTTTACCCTTTCTGAAACCCACAGTCAGCTCTTTGGTCGTACTGACGCTGACCACTCATCTAACGGATAAATCTTGCTCCTGTAAGCTCTGATAGGAGAGGAGTGTGGACCACAGAAGAAAGGAAGGAACAGGGGAGGTGAGAAGAGGTAAAAGGTCAGAGCAGGGAATAGGTGAACGGGAGAGGGGGAAGAGATTTGTTCACCAGAAGGAGAAATCGATATTCATCCCATCAGGTTGAGGGCTACCCAGACGGAATACAAGGTGTTGTTCCTCCACCCTGTGGGTGGCCTCATCTAGGCACAAGAGAAGGCCACATCAGAACGGGAATGGGAACCAGAATTAAAACAGGAAGTCCCGTTTGAGGTGGATGGTTCTTTAATCCCAGTTGATGGAAGGTCAGTGAGCCCCTGGTGGGCAAAGGAAAGGCTTCAAAAATGACATCAAAATCCACCTGATGAAATTCAACATCACATCTAAAAGCTGGGAAGGCATTGCACTCAGCAGATACAGGTGGAGAAAATCTGTTCAGGTTAGTTTTTGATGTGCTGTAGACCAGGGTCTCCCTTTGGAGGCTTTATTGTTGCTGACATGGTGGGTGGTGGGCATGGCAATGCTGAGACTTTATGCTAGAGTAAGTTGGGGAGGGGGAGGATTGCTGCTGCTTGTGCATGGGGGAGGTGGAGAGGGGGGCTTCCCACTTCTTATGATTTTTTTCCCTTGTCATTCACCTTTGGGGCTTTTTCTTCTGCTTCAAGGATGTCTGCAGAGTGAGAATCTCAGGTTGTATACCCTCTGCAACCTTTGAATAATTGATGTCTTGGATGAATAGATTTAGGACACAGATGAGGAGGAACTGTTTTTCCCAGAGTAGTGAATCTATGGAAATCTCTGCCCAGGGAGGTGGTAGAGACTGCTTCATTCAATATATTCCAGGCACATTTACACAGATCAGAATTAGGCCATTCAACCCATCAAGTCTGCTCTGCCATTCTATTTTGGCTGATTTAATATCCATCTCAACCCCATTCTCCTGTTTTCTCCCCATAACATTTAACGGCCTTACTAACCAAGAACTTATCAACGTCTGCTTTAAATATATGCAATGACCTGGCTTGCACAGCCATTTGTGGCAATGAATTCCACAGATTCACCGCCCTCTGGCCAAAGAAATTCCTCATCCCTGTTCCAAAGGGACATCCTTGTAATCTGTGGCTGTGCCCTCTAATCTGAGACCCTCCACTACAGGAAACATCCTCTTCACATCCACGCTATCTAGGCCTTTCCATATTCCATTGATTTCAATGAGCTCCCCTCTCATCCTAACTAAATGAGCTTAAGTATTTTGTATCAGTCCTCACCATCAAAGACACAAGCAGTATGCCAGAAATTCACAGTGTCAGGGGGCAGAAGTGAGCGTAGATGCTATTAATAGGGAGAAGGTGCTTGGGAAGCGGAAAGGTCTGAAGGTAGACAAGTCACCTGGACCTGATGGACTACACCCCAGGGTTCTGAAAGAGATGACTGAAGAGATTGCGGAGGCATTAGTAATGATCTTTCAAGAATCACTAGATCCTGGAATGGTTCCAGAGTACTGGACAACTGCAAATGTCACTCCACTCTTCAAAAGGGAGGAATTCAGAAGAAAGGAAATTATAGGCCAGTTAGCCTAACATCAGTGGTTGGGAAGATGTTGGAGTCCATTGTTAAGGATGAGGCTTCCAGGTACTTAGGGGTGCATGTGATAAAACCGGCCACAGTCAGCATAGTTTTCTTAAGGGGAAACCTTGCCTGACAAATCTGGTCGAAATAACAAGCAGGATAGACAAAGGAGAATTAGGAGGCCTCTGACAAGGTGCCACACATGAGACTGTTTAACAAGATGGTATTACAGGAGAGATTCTAGCATGGATAAAGGATTAGCTGGTTGGCAGGAGGCTGAGAGTGGGAACACAGGGAGCCATTTCTGATTGGCTGCCGGTGTTCTGTAAGGATCAGCATCGGACCGTTTCTTTTTACATTACATGTCAATGATTTGGATGGTGATATCGATGGCTTTGCGGACAAGTTTGTGGACGATACTGTACGAAGACCGGTAATGTTGAGGAACAGGGAAGCTGCAGAAGGGTTCAGACAGATTAGGAGAATGGGCAAAGAAGTGACAGATAGAATATAGCACAGGGAAGTGTACGGCCATGCACTTTGGTAGAGGAATAAAAGTGTAAACTATTTTCTAAAAGAGAAAAAAATTAAAAAAAAAAAATCAGACAGCGAAGGGACAAAGAAGATAAAGAGTACTCTTGCACGATTCCCTTAAGATTAACTTGCAGGCCGAGTCTGTGGCAAGGAAGGAAATGCAATGTTAACATTCACTTCAAGAGGACTAGAATATAAAAGCAAAGATGCTTTGCTGAGTCTTTGTAAGGCATTGGTTAGCCCACATTTGGAATATGGTGAGCACTTTGAGGACCCTTATCTAAAAGAAGATATGGTGGCATTGGAGAGGATTTCCGGGAATGAAAGGAGGAACACTTGAGGGGCATTTGATGGCTCTGGGCACGTACCTGCTGGAGTTTAGAAGAATGAGGGTGGATCTCATTGAAACTTACTGAAGATAGCCTAGGTGGTCTGGATGTGGAGAGGGTGCTCCCGATAGTCGGAGACTCTCGGACCAGAGGGCACAGCCTCAGAATAGAAGGACATCTCTTTAGAACAGAGATGAGGAGGAATTTCTTTAGCCCAAGGGTGGTGAATCTGTAGAATTCATTCCCACAGATGGCTGTGGAGGCCAAGTCATTGGGTATATTTAAAGCGGAGGTTAATAGGTTCTTAATTAGTCAGGGCATCAAAGGTTACAGGGAGAAGACAGGAGAATGGGGTTGAGAGGGATAATAAATCAGGCATGATGGAATGGCAGAGCAGACTTGATGGGCTGAATGACTTAGTGTCGTACTGTCTTATGGTCTATCCACGTACCTGTCCAAGTGTCTTTAAACATCGTTATCATACCTGCCTCAACCCCTTCCTCTGGCAGCTTGTTCCACATAAAAAAGAAACTGCCCCTCAGGGTCCCGTAAAATCTTTGTCCTCTCACCTACAGCACACTTGCACCCAACACCACAGGCCAACACTGATGACGACAGCTTGTACCACGGCACGATCCCGAGACATATGCCCTACCGCAGAGATGCGACCTACTTTGAACAGAGGAGCAAGGATGATTGCCCCAGCATTGCCGAACTCAAACGCCGTTAGCAGCTGTGGTAAGATCTTGTGCTTGCAGAAGTCCTCGGGGAAACTGTCAAGCTGCGAACTCAGCTCTGCGAAGAAGGTCTGTCGTTCAGCCGGCTCCTTAATCTGGGGATTGGAAGCAGAGAGCAGGGAATGGCTATCCTCAGGTACAGAGAACTCCAGAGTCTGTCTACTCTCCTCACTGCCTCAGTAAAGCAATCAACCTGATCAAAACTTCCACCCACCCGTCACCCCCTCTCCTCCCCCCCATCGAACAGAAGATAAAACACCCACCCGACACCCCCTCTCCTCCCCCCATCGAACAGAAGATAAAACACCCACCCGACACCCCCTCTCCTCCCCCCATCGAACAGAAGATAAAACACCCACCCGACACCCCCTCTCCTCCCCCCCATCGAACAGAAGATAAAACACCCACCTGACACCCCCTCTCCTCCCCCCCATCGAACAGAAGATAAAACACCCACCCGACACCCCCTCTCCTCCCCCCCATCGAACAGAAGATAAAACACCCACCTGACACCCCCTCTCCTCCCCCCCCCCATCAAACAGAAGATAAAAAAGCCTGAAAGCATGTACCAGCAGGCTGAAGGATAGGTTCCAACATGCACACTCAAGGACCCTCTGCAAAGACCGACACACGCTTCAGAACCCTCAAAATATTGACACACTCCCCAGACCTCTGTAAATACTGAAACCACACACTCACCAGAACCCTCTGTAAATACTGACACGACACACTCACCAGAAACCACTGTAAATACTGACACGACAAACTCCCCAGAACCTCTGTAAATACTGACACGACACACTCCCCAGAAACCTCTGTAATTACTGACACGACACACTCCCCAGAAACCTCTGTAAATACTGACACGACACACTCCCCAGAAACCTGTAATTACTGACACGACACACTCCCCAGAAACCTCTGTAAATACTGACACGACACACTCACCAGAACCCGCTGTAAATACTGACATGACAAACTCCCCAGAACCTCTGTAAATACTGACACGACACACTCCCCAGAAACCTCTGTAAATACTGAAATGACACACTCCCCAGAAACCTCTGTAAATACTGACACGGCACACTCCCCAGAAACCTCTGTAAATACTGAAATGACACACTCCCCAGAATCTCTGTAATACTGACACGACACACTCCCCAGAACCCTCTGTAAATACTGAGACAACACACTCCCCAGAAACCTCTGTAAATACTGACACGACACACTCCCCAGAACCCTCTGTAAATACTGACACGACACACTCCCCAGAAACCTCTGTAAATACTGAAAACACACACTCCCCAGAAACCTCTGTAAATACTGACACGACACACTCCCGAGAAACCTCTGTAAATACTGACACGACACACTCCCCAGAAACCTCTGTAAATACTGAAAACACACACTCCCCAGAAACCTCTGTAAATACTGACACGACACACTCCCTAGAAACCTCTGTAAATACTGAGACAACACACTCCCCAGAAACCTCTGTAAATACTGAAATCACACACTCCCCAGAAACCTCTGTAATACTGACACGACAAACTCCCGAGAAACCTCTGTAAATACTGACACGACACACTCCCCAGAATCTCTGTAAATACTGACATGACACACTCCCCAGAACCCGCTGTAAATACTGACACGACACACTCCCCAGAAACCTCTGTAAATACTGAAATCACACACTCCCCAGAAACCTCTGTAATACTGACACGACACACTCCCGAGAAACCTCTGTAAATACTGACACGACACACTCCCCAGAATCTCTGTAAATACTGACATAACACACTCCCCAGAACCCGCTGTAAATACTGACACGACACACTCCCTAGAAACCTCTGTAAATACTGAGACAACACACTCCCCAGAAACCTCTGTAAATACTGACATGACACACTCCCCAGAACTCGTTGTAAATACTGACATGACAAACTCCCCAGAACCTCTGTAAATACTGAAATGACGCACTCCCCAGAATCTCTGTAATACTGACACGACACACCCCGAGAGGTCTATGTGAGTGTAAAGTGTCAGGTTGATGATGGAGTAGGTTAAAAGTCAGTACAATATTATGGGCTGAAAGGTCTGCACTGAGCTGCACAGTTCTCTGTTCTATGAAACGTAGTGAGCAACATGGACTGAAACACCCCTCAACCTCAGACAGTGAGTGATTGGCAGTGGGAAGGCAGGCACAGGTTGAATTACCCTGCACCTGAGACAGTGTGTGATGGGGGGGGGGTGATGGGGGGGGGGGGGACACGGTCTGAATTACCCCTGAACCTTAGACAGTGAGTGACAGGGAGACACTGACTGAATTACCCCCGAACCTCAGACAGTGAATGACGGGGGAGATACAGATCCAATTACTCCTGAACCTCAGACAGTGAGTGACAGGGAGACACTGATTGAATTACCCCCGAACCTCAGACAGTGAGTGATGGGGAGACACTGACTGAATTACCCCCGAACCTCAGACAGTGAGTGATGAGGAGACACTGATTGAATTACCCCCGAACCTCAGACAGTGAGTGATGGGGAGACACTGACTGAATTACCCCCGAACCTCAGACAGTGAGTGATGAGGAGACACTGACTGAATTACCCCCGAACCTCAGACAGTGAGTGACAGGGAGACACTGACTGAATTACCCCCGAACCTCAGACAGTGAGTGACAGGGAGACACTGACTGAATTACCCCCGAACCTCAGACAGTGAATGACGGGGGAGATACAGATCCAATTACTCCTGAACCTCAGACAGTGAGTGACAGGGAGACACTAACTGAATTACCCCCGAACCTCAGACAGTGAGTGATGGGGAGACACTGACTGAATTACCCCCGAACCTCAGACAGTGAATGACGGGGGAGATACAGATCCAATTACTCCTGAACCTCAGACGGAGTGACAGGGAGACACTGACTGAATTACCCCCGAACCTCAGACAGTGAGTGATGGGGAGACACTGACTGAATTACCCCCGAACCTCAGACAGTGAATGACGGGGAGATACAGATCCAATTACTCCTGAACCTCAGACAGTGAGTGACAGGGAGACACTGACTGAATTACCCCCGAACCTCAGACAGTGAGTGATGGGGAGACACTGACTGAATTACCCCTGAACCTCAGACAGTGAATGATGGGGGAGATACAGATCCAATTACCCCCGAACCTCAGACAGTGAGTGACAGGGAGACACTGACTGAATTACCCCTGAACCTCAGACAGTGAGTGATGGGGAGACACTGACTGAATTACCCCCGAACCTCAGACAGTGAATGACGGGGGAGATACAGATCCAATTACTCCTGAACCTCAGACAGTGAGTGACGAGGAGAAGCCCAACCTGCATGCCTTTACACAAGCGGGGCACTATACCCCTCACCGAGGTTTCTAGCCTGGACTGACCTGAATCTCCTCTAGGAATAGGTTGGTTTCTATGAAAGTGTTGTTCATGAAACCATTGGGCTTGCGGCAGTTCTGCAGAAACTTGGCTGGGTTCGGCCGTATTTTTGGATTGGCTCCAACAAGCTCACAGTAATGTGGGACGAGCTGCTTGGGGATCTGCAAAGACAGAAGAGAGAATCATTGGGATTTGCTGATCACCAGCCCCAAACGTGACAAACCTCCAGCTGGTTCCGGCAAAACACCCTGAGACAATCCTCCCGTGTTTCAGTCCATAGACACTTGCAGGTCCTTGGTATCTTTCCTCCTGACCTTCACAGGACCCATAACTGTAGGAGCAGCATAGTAGATCCCTGCTTCACACCAGAACCTTTCAGCCAGTTAGTAAATAGCAGCAACTGTTGACAGCAGGTGATGAGGTGGTGTACAGGACTGAGATACCCTCAGTGGCCAGTTTATTAGATGGAGGAGTGGAACCCGGTGGGGTGGTGTGATGCTGTAGCCCAACCACTTTAAGATGATCTTCTGCACACACTGTTGTATGAGTTACTGTCGCCTTCCAGTCAGCTTTTACCAGTGCCACTATCCTCCTCAGACCTCTCTCATTAACAAGTCATTTTCGCCTACTTAACTGCCACTCACTGGATGTTTTTCGCACCATTCCCTGTAAACTCTTGAGACTGTTGTGCATGATCTCCCAGCAGATCAACAGTTTCTTAGATAGCACCCCATATGGCACCAATAATCATTCCACGGTCAAAGTCACTTGGATGACATTTCTTCCCCATTCTGATGTTCGATCTGAAGGACAGCTGAACCTCTTGACCATGTTTGCATGCTTTTATGCACTGAGCTGCTGCAAGGTGATTGGCTGAATAGATATTTGCATTAACGAGCAGGCGTAACGACAAAAGTGACCACCGAGTGTAGATCAGTTCGTTAAATGGTGTCTCAACAACTTAGCACTGAACACCAGCAAGATCAAGGAAGAGCAAGTCAGGAGAACAGACATCAGTCCTCATTGAGGAGTTGGCAGTAAGAAGGTTGAGCATAGAAAACATAGAAAACCTACAGCACAATACAGGCCCTTTGGCCCACAAAGTTGTGCTGAACATGTTCCTACCTTAGAAATTACTAGGCCTACCCATAGCTTTCTATTTTCCTAAGCTCCATGTACCTATCCAAAAGTCTCTCAAAAGACCCTATCGTATCTGCCTCCACCACCGTTGCCAGCAGTCCATTCCACACACTCACCACTCTCTGCGTAAAAATCTTAACCCTGACATCTCCTCTGTACCTACTCCCCAATACCTTAAACCTGTGTCCTCTTGTGGCAACCCTTTCAGCCCTGGGAAAAAGCCTCTGACTGTCCACACGATCAATGCCTCTGAACATCTTATACATCTCTATCAGGTCACCTCTCATCCTCCGTCGCTCCAAGGAGAAAAGGCTGGGTTCACTCAACCTGTTTTCATAAGGCATGCTCCCCAATCCAGACAATATCCTTGTAAATCTCCTCTGCACCCTTTCTATGGTTTCCACATCCTTCTGTAGTGAGGCAACCAGAACTGAGCACAGTACTCCAAGAGGGGTCTGACCAGGGCCCTATATAGCTGCAACATTACCTCTCGGCTCTTAAACTCAATCCCACGATTGATGAAGGCCAATACATCGTATGCCTTCTTAACCACAGAGTCAACCTGCACAGCTGCTTTAAGCGTCCTATGGACTCGGACCCCAAGATCCCTCTGATCCTCCACACTGCCAAGAGTCTTACCATTAAGACTATATTCTGCCATCATATTTGACCTACCAAATGAACCACTTCACACTTATCTGGGTTGAACTCCATCTGCCACTTCTCAGCCCAGTTAGTCAGAGCAGTTACGAATACTACATGCGGGAGGAACTCAGCAAGTCAGGCAGCAGCTATGGAGAGGAATACACTGTCAACATTTCTGGCCGAGATCTTTTTTCAGGACTGGTAAGGAAGGGGAAAGAAGCCAAAATAAGGTGGTGGAGGAGGGGAAGGCAAAGGAGTACAAACTGGCAGGTGACAGGCGAGACCAGATGAGGGGCAAGATGGGAGGTGATAGGTGGAAATGGTAAAGGGTTGAAGCAGGATGCTCACAGACAGCAGAGGGAATTGACTTGGTTCGCTGTGCTGCAATACTGTTACATTAACCACTACGCTGCCGTACCACCCCATTTTCCAAAGTTCTGGAAAAGCTGCTGGTCTAGCACGAAACTCCGAGGGTGTTGTTTTATTGGGGATTTAGTGGATAAGCCGAGTTATAAAATTCAGAGGCGGTCATTTGAAACCAAACTGTGTGGAAGTCTCCTCCAGAGGGCAGTGGATCTTTGCAGTTCTCTGCCTGAGGTTGGTGAAGACCAGATAATTAAATTTATTTATGATGGAGGTCGATAGTTATCAGAATCAGGTTTAGAAGCTGACGTGTTGTTTTGTAGCAGCAGGACAGTGCAATACATAGATGTCACTGAAAGTTACATTGAGAAATACAGTGGATTGGGCCATCGGTTAATCAGAGCGGCCACCAAAGAAATAAGCCTCCAAAGAGAAAAAGGCCAAACTCACTCAACCTATTCTCGTAAGGCATGCTCTCCAATCCAGGCAATATCCTTGTAAGTCCTCTCGGTGCTTTTTCTACAGTATCCACATCTTTCCTGTACTGTGGTGACCAGAACTGAGTGCAGTACTCCAAGTGGGGTCTGACCAAGGCCTTATATAGCTGTACCATTACTTCACGTCTCTTGAACTCAATCGCACGGTTGATGAAGGCCAAAACTCCATATGCTTTCTGAACCACACTACACACAGCTTTGAGCGTCCTATCAACACAGACCCCAAGATCTCACTGATCCTCCACACTGCCAAGAGTCTTACCATTAAGACTATATTCTGTCTTCAAATTTGACCTACCAACATGAACCACCTCACACTTATCTGGTTTGAAGTCCATCTGCCACTTCTCAGCCCAGTCCTGCATCCTATCGATGTCCCACTGTAACCTCTGACAACCCTCCAGATTATCCACAACACCCTCAACTTTCGTGTCATCAGCAAACTTACTAATCCACTCTTCTACTTCCTCATCCAGGTCATTTATAAAAATCAGCAAGAGGAGGGGTCCCAGAACAGATCCATGCGGAACTCCATTGGTCACCGTCCTCCATGCAGGATATGAACCACTTACAACCACCCTTTGCCTTCTATGGGCAAGCCAATTCTGGATCTACAAAGCAAGGAATCCTTGGATCCCATGCCTCCTTACTTTCTGAATGAGCCTCACATGGAGAACCCTATCAAATGCCTTATTGAAATCCATATACACTACATCCACTGCTCTACCTTTATCAATGTGTTTTGTTACATCCTCAAAGAATTCAATCAAGTTCGTAAGGCATGACCTGTCCTTGACAAAGCCACACTGACTATCCCTAATCAGATTATGTCTCTCCAAATGTTCATAAACCCTGCTTCTCAAGATCTTCTGCAACAACTTGCCCACCAATGAAGTTAGACTCACTGGTCCATAATTTTCTGGGTTTTCTATACTCCCTTTCCTGAACAAGGGAACAACGTCTGCAACCTTCCAATCCTCTGGTTCTTTTCCCATCCATATTGATGATGTAAATATCATCGCCAGAGGCTCACTCTCCCCCCTCGCTTCCCACAGTAGCCTGAGGTACATCTCATCTGAGCCCAGCAACTTATCTAATTTAGTATTTTTCAAAATCTCCAGCACATCCTCTTTCTTAATGTCTATGTGCTCTGCTGTAAGTCATCCCCACAACGGCTAAGGTCCTTCTCACTGGTGAATACTGAAGCAAAATATTCATTAAGTACTTTCACTACCTCCTCCGGCTCCGTCCACGTTTCCGCTCTCGCTCCTGATTGCTCCGATTCTCACATGGCTCATCCTCTTGCTCTTTACATACTTGTAGAAAGTCCTAATCCTATCCTGCTCGCCAAGGCCTCCTCATAGTCCCTTCCAGCTCTCCTAATTTCACTCTTGAGTTCCTTCCTGGCACCCTTGTAATTTTCTAAAGCAATTTGCCTCTTTTCCATTTTTTTAAAAACTATTTCCATTAAACTTTGGCTAATTGGGATGGCGCTTAAATGGGCCAAAATGTACTGGTCCTGATGTGTCCCACTGTACATACAAAACAAGCAATGCAAGAAGAGAGCAAGATAGTAAGGCAGTGCTCATGGACCGTTCAGAAATCTGATTATAGAGGAAACACCACACTTCGTCTCGCTAAACTGACTACATCATTTAAACAATCAGTCTAGGTTCAAAGAAGTAAGTGACCATCTGTGGTAATGCCTTCTACAAAAGCTATCTGGAGTCGGGTGTTCCAATCAATGAGATGAGATTGGAGGTGTGGGTTGTAGAGGTACCTTGCCTGATGAAACAGACACACAAAGTCAGATTACTGACAGAGCCTGCTCTTCTCAAGAAAGATCTGTTCATGTGCATTAACAACTTTCAGAGGACCTTAGAAGAATTGTAGAGCTGCATGGAGCTAGAAAAGGCTACAAAAACATTTTTAAAGACCTGTGTGTTCATCAGTCCACAGTAAGATGAATTGTCTACAAATGGAGGAAACTCAGTACTGTTGCTATTCTCCCTGGGAGTGGACATCATGCAAAGATCACACCAGGAGGACAATGTGTAATGCTGAAGGAGGTGAAAAAGAACCCAGGGGTAACAGCAAAAGATCTGCAAAAAATCTCCAGAACTTGCTAAAGTCTCTGTTCAATGTGTCCGCTATAAGAAAACCACCGAACAAGAATGGTGTTCATGGAAGGACACCACGGAGGAAACCGCTGCTCTCCAAAAAAAAAAAATTGCTGCATGTTTCAAGTTTGCAAAAGACCACCTGGATGTTCTACAATGCTTCTGGGATTGAGATGCTGTGGCATGACCTGAAGAGGGCTGTTCATTCAAGGTATTCCAGAACTGAAACAGTTTTGTACCTCCGTGCCATTGTGCAAGTCTGATCAGCAGCTACAGGAAACATTTGGTGGGTGTTATTGCTGCTAACATCCTCTTAGAAACATTTCGAATGTTGAAAGGCAGGGACAGAGTGGATGTGGCAAAGTTGTTTCCCATGATGGGGGAGTCTAGTACGAGAGGGCATGACTTAAGGACTGAAGGGCGCCCATTCAGAACAGAGATGCGAAGAAATTTTTTTAGCCAGAGGGCGGTGAATCTGTGGAATTTATTGCCACAGGTGGCAGTGGAGGACAAGTCATTGGGTGTATTTTAAGGTATCTGAGTAGTCAGGGCATCAAAGGTTATGGTGAGAAGGCGGGGGAGTGGGATTAAATGGGAGAATGGATCAGCTCATGATAAAGTGGCGCAGCAGACTCGATGGGCCGAATGGCCGACTTCTGCTCCTTTGTCTTATGGTGTAAAGGAGATTCCACCAATTATTAAATACAAGGGTCCACATACTTTTTCCAACCTGGACTGTAACTAATGTGTTCAATAAAAACATGAGAAGTACAATTGTTTGTAATGTTTTTAGTTTGGGCAGATTGTGTGTGTCTATTATTGTGACTTAGATGAAGATCAGACCACATTTCATGAGTAATTAATGCAGAAAAACAGGTAATTGCAAAGTGTTCACAAACTTTTTCTTGCAACCGTACATGTAGGATGAACTTTGAGCATGACCCCAAGGGAAGATCTTGGGGACTGCAAGGTCTTCCCCATTAATGCAGCAAGGGAATCAGCCTTTGAACTTTCAGATATAGTAGCAGAATTAGGCCATCTGGCTGCTCATTAGAGCAGGCATTGCTGAGTAAACGTGTAAAATGATTGTATTAAATGTTTCTGCCAGTCTCAAATACAAACACATTGTGAAGTTACCCTTGTCCATCCTGGTGATGACATGTACCTATGGTGGGGTAGTTATGGGCTGCTGGTTTGTATTAAGGAGCAGGTTGGGGTTATTTGAAAATGACTGAATATTTTTAAATTCATACTGAGGAGGGACGAGGACTGACCTTTCCGAGGGAGCGGAGGGAGGACAGTCTCGGCAGTGGTCCGTTGAAAATCTCCCAGATCAGGCAGCCCAGACGCCACATATCGGCTGACCTGGAACAAGAGTAGGAGTCAGTCAAGTCCAGAGTTACACTACCCGATCTTGAAACACAGCCTGCTCAGTATCAAAGGACACATGGCCACAACGTACAGAGCTGCTCCAAAAGGGCAGGGAAACTTTTCTTATAAACTTCCCTTGGACTCCATGGAGACTGGCTGAGTCGGTGAAGTTGCTACTTTGTCAACTCCTCTCTGGCACCAACGTCAAACACTGTCAGCTGACCTCACACCAGTAACTAAAGACACGACCAACTGAGCAAAATAATATTGAGTACCTGAACACGACATTATCAGGGACAGGGCATAGACACAGAGTGAAGCTCCCTCCACACCGTCCCATCACACACTCCAGGGGTCAGACACAGAGTGAAGCTCCCTCCACACCGTCCCATCACACACTCCCGGGGTCAGACACAGAGTGAAGCTCCCTCTACCCCGTCCCATCACACACTCCCGGGTCAGACATAGAGTGAAGCTCCCTCCACACCGTCCCATCACACACTCCGAGGGTCAGATATAGAGTGAAATTCCCTCCACACCGTCCCATCACACACTCCCAGGGTCAAATATAGAGTGAAATTCCCTCCACACCGTCCCATCACACACTCCCGAGGTCAGACACAGAGTGAAGCTCCCTCCACACCGTCCCATCACACACTCCCGGGTCAGATATAGAGTGAATTTCCCTCCACACCGTCCCATCACACACTCCCGGGGTCAGACACAGAGTGAAGCTCCCTCCACACCGTCCCATCACACACTCCCGGGGTCAGACACAGAGTGAAGCCTCCTCCACACCGTCCCATCACACTCCCGGGGTCAGACACAGAGTGAAGCCTCCTCCACACCGTCCCATCACACTCCCGGGGTCAGACACAGAGTGAAGCCTCCTCCACACCGTCCCATCACACTCCCGGGGTCAGACACAGAGTGAAGCCTCCTCCACACCGTCCCATCACACACTCCCGGGGTCAGACACAGAGTGAAGCCTCCTCCACACCGTCCCATCACACACTCCCAGGGTCAGACACAGAGTGAAGCTCCCTCCACACCGTCCCATCACACACTCCCGGGGTCAGACACAGAGTGAAGCCTCCTCCACACCGTCCCATCACACTCCCGGGGTCAGACACAGAGTGAAGCTCCCTCCACACCGTCCCATCACACACTCCCGGGGTCAGACACAGAGTGAAACTCCCTCCACGCTGTCCCATCACACACTCCCCAGGTCAGACTCAGAGTGAAGCTCTTTCTACATCATCTGATCACACATCAGCTGGAATCTTCCATATGTCAACATCACTTATCCTTGCCACCGGGAGCTGCCATGTACCACCCCACAGCAGCACCGGGAGCTTCTGTGTACACTCCCCACCCCACCCCCCCGCAGCAACAGGAGGATGAGGCCCTTTGTATGGTGATTTACCATTTCTCCCCTCTGCTTGCATTCGTGTCTGTCTTCTCTGGCGGGTCGTACTTGTCAAGCTCCGGGAAGCCCTTCAGGGTCGGCAGTGTGTCTCCCTGCACTGGGTACATGTAGTCAAGGCCACCCAGCTTCCACTCGCCCGCACGGTCCACGAACACGGCCACCATGCACACGTTGTTGTGGATCAGGTTGCAATCGTTCACGAGGAAAGACAAGGCTTTCTGAAAGACAGAAGACGCTACATCCAGCACTGATTATGCTAAGATTAACAAGGACAGAATATGAACAACATCCTAGAAACGTGTTGGATTAGAGTGTAGAATTGTTATTTCAAAGTTCAAAATAAATTTATTATCAAAGTGCATAAACATCACCATGTACAACCCCGAGGTTCAACCTCTTGTGGGCGTTCACAGTAAATACACAACAGAATCAATAGAAGACCGTATCCAATGCAATAGACAAACAGCCAGTGTGCAAACAGCAACAAACTGTGCAAATACAAAGAGAGAGAAAGAAAACCCAAAATAATAATAGTAATAAATAAATAAGAAATCAATGCTGAGAACATGATTTGTAGAGACCTTGAAAGTGAGTCTGTAGGTCGTGGAGTCAGTTCAGTGTTGTGGCGAGTAAAGCTATCCACACCGGTTCAGGAGCCTGACGGGTGAGGGAAAATAACTGCTCCTCGTTATTTTTTTCTTGCAGTTTAACTTTCCACTGCTTATTATATTTGTACAGAATCACCAATATAGGTGTAATTATTCAATCAATTCAGATTTAGATTGATTTATCACGTGTACATGTTAGCACACAGTGAAATGTGTCGTTTGTATTAATAACCACCACCACCTCAGCACATGCTGGGGGCAGCCTGCAAATGATGCCACACATTCTGGCACCAACACAGCATGCCCACAATGCCTGGCAGAACAACACTGCAGACAACAAGCAAGAAAATAACAGCAAACAAGCCTCATTCCTCCCTCACACACGGATGGGCCCCCAGGCTGCAGCTCCTGGCCATCAAGCTTCGACTCCTGAACTCCAGGTTCGAACCCTGAGCCCACTGACCAACTGATCCTCGTGCCTCCTGTCCCACCCACCTGGGGCAGCCCAGCATCCACAGATGCCCTTTGTCACCCTTGAGGGCAGAGCGGTAACGTGCCCACATCACTGTCCCTAAACCCTACCCTGTCCCCATAAACCATCCCTACGAACTTGAAAAACAACCAGTCCGAGCCACAATCTCGACGGATACCGCAGCCTAGCGTCATCCTGACCTGTTGCTCCAGACGCTGCTTTGCTAGTTCTTTAGCAGTTTTTTAGTTTTTCTGTAGGTGAATCCGGCTATTAAACGTTATCACTGGAAAGCTGGAAACACCACTGATGCTGCCCTCACCTGCACCTCCTCCATTTCACCCCATCTTCCTGATGGCTTAATAGGAATGGAGTCCCCCCCCCTTCAATTCCCTACTCTGCCCCCTTACCTCTTCTCTTCATCTGCCTGTCAACATCCTGACCTTTCCCCAATCGCCCACTGTCGTGTCCTATCAAGACTCTTCCTTCCTCAGCCCTTTCCCCTTTCACCTCCCAGCTTACTTCACTGCCCCCTCCACTCACCCACCTTTGCCCTCACCTATCACCTGCCAGTTTGTCCTCCTCCCCCCACCTTTTTCACCTGGCTTCTTCCCCCTTCCTTTCTAGTCCTGATGAAGGGTCTCGGCCTGAAACGTCCATTGTTTACCCCTCTCCATAGTTGTTGCCTGGCCTGCTGACTTCCTCCAGCATTTTGTGTGTGCTTCACTGAACTGCTGTTACCTTTTTGTCTGTGCTAGTTTCTTTTTGTGTGTAAGACGACCACAACTTCTCTGTTCTTCTCTTCCTTCGTTTATTTTCTGTTCTCGGGGTTGCTGGGTGGTGCAGGCTCACTGGGTCAGAAGGTCCTGTTCTGTGTTGTATACACAATAAACAACTCGAAGCAGCAGGATTTGTACCTGATTGGGCCCACCATTGAGAACATCTACCATAAATGCTGCCTGGGCAGGGCGAAAAGCATTATCAGGGATGCATCTCACCCTAACCATGGACTTTTTGCTCTCCTCCCATCCGGTAGGTGCTACAGGAGCCTCCGCTCCCGCACCAGCAGGCACAGGAAGAGTTTCCCTGAGACTGTGACCCTGCTGAACCTCACATCACAGCGCTAAGCAGTATTGCATCCGTATTGTACTGTCTCAGTACTTGTATATTTGTGTACTGTAGCACTTTTTTTATTCGCAGTTATTTTGTAAATAACACTATTCTTTGCATTTCTGGTCAGATGATAAACGCATTTCATTGGCTTTGTATCTGTACTCGGCACAATGACAATAAAGTTGAATCTAATCTAATCTAAAAGAAGGTTCTGTTCTGTGTTGTATACACAATAAACAGCTCGAGGCAGCAGGAATTGTACCTCACTGAGTCAGAAGGGCCTGCCCTGTGTTGTATACACAATAAAACAGCTCGAGGCAGCAGGATTTGTACCTCACTGAGTCAGAAGGGCCTGCTCTGTGTTGTATACACAATAAAACAGCTCGAGGCAGCAGGAATTGTACCTCACTGAGTCAGAAGGGCCTGCTCTGTGTTGTATACACAATAAAACAGCTCGAGGCAGCAGGATTTGTACCTCACTGAGTCAGAAGGGCCTGCTCTGTGTTGTATACACAATAAAACAGCTCGAGGCAGCAGGAATTGTACCTCACTGGGTCAGAAGGGCCTGCTCTGTGTTGTATACACAATAAAACAGCTCGAGGCAGCAGGAATTGTACCTCACTGGGTCAGAAGGGCCTGCCCTGTGTTGTATACACAATAAAACAGCTCGAGGCAGCAGGATTTGTACCTCATTCTTGACATCCTCATTCTCTGGATCGTAAAAAGAACAAGATGTAGATGAGGCCTAATTTGGAGAATTGTACACAGTTCTGATCACCTACCTACAGGAAAGGTGTAAATAAAATTGAAAGAGTACAGGGAAATTAACAGGATTTTGCCAGGATTCAAAAGGAGTTTTAGGGAAAGCTTGAATAAGTTAGGACTTTATTCCATGGAGTGTCAGAGAATGAGGGGAGGTGTACAAAATTCTGAGGGGTATAGATAGGGTAAATGCAAGCAGGTTTTGTCCACTGGGGTTGGGTGGGACTACAACCGGAGGTCATGGGTTAAGGGTGAAAGGTGAAATGTTTAAGGGGAACATGAAGGGGATCTTCTTCACTCGGAGTGTGGTGAGAGTGTGGAACGAGCTGACAGCGCAAGTGGAAGATGCTGGTTCAGTTGAAAGACTGAGAGAAAATCTGGAAAGGTACATGGATGAAAGGGGTACGCAGGGCTACGGTCTGGGTGCAGATCAATGGGAGAAGGCTGAATTAACAGTTCGGGACAAACTAGATGGGCTGAAGGGCCTGCTTCTGTGCTGCGGTGCTCCATGACGCTGTCAGCTCCGGCTCTTCCTCCACAGATACTGCCTGACGCGCTGAGAACTTCCACAACCGTCACTCCTCCCACAGCACCCAGTGCGGCGCACTTCCGCCTCGAACCCTCACCTCTCCTTCAAACTGCTCACCCACACCCACCGCCTCCCAGGCGACAAGCCAGCGTTAAAATGCGCCACGGCAGGTAGTGCTGCTGCCGCCCTGCCCAAGCAAGCTGGGTGCGATTACGCGCGCCGGTGCCGTCCGCGAGGAGTTATTTGTTTCCAGGTAGAGTGCGGAACAGGCCGCACCGCCCGGCAACAAAATGATTTAACCCTAACCTAGTCACGGGACAATTCACAGTGACCGATTAACCGAGTAACCGGTGCATCTCCGGACTGTGGGAGGAAACTGGAGCATCCCGAGGAATCCCGTGCGCACACACGGGGAGAACGTACATACTTCTTCGCAGAGGACGCTGGAGAAGTACTCCGAGCAGTGATCGTGCTGCGCTGACCGCTACACTACTACTGGACTCTGTCTCCCAGCTCCTGGGTGCTGTTGTTTTCCCCGCCACACCCCGGGGGCGGCACCGTAGCATAGCCAGTGATCGATGATTGCGGTTTGATTCCCGCCGCCGTGTGCATGTTCTCCCTGTGACCTCGCGGGTTTTTCTCCAGGTAATCTGGTTTCTTCCCAAAGGTGTGTGGACTCAGATTAGTAAATTGTGGTCATGCTCTGTTGGCGCCAGAACCACGGCAATACCTGCCAGCGGCTCCAGGCACATTGTAAATGATTCTTTCCACTGTTTGCTCGATGCACATCAGACAGATAAACCTATTATCATGTCCCAAGTTAATTACCCGCAGGGGGCATGGTGTGTCCAGGGAGGTGCGGCATCTCTGGTGAAGGGGCTTGTCGTGTCCATCTGGCCCGTCGAGCCTGCTCCCTCATTCAATAAGATCATGGCTGATCTGGCCATGGACTCATCTCCACCTACCTGCCTTTTCCCCATAACCCTTCATTCCCCTACTATGCAAAGATCTATCCAACCTTGTCTTAAATCTATTTACTGAGGTAGCCTCCACTGCTTCAATGGGCAGATTCACCACTCCCTGGGAAAAGCAGTTCCTCCTCATCTCCATCCTAAATTTACTCCCCCAAATCTTGAGGCTATGTCCCCTAGTTCTAGTCTCACCTACCAGTGGAAACAACTGTCCTGCCTCTATCTTATCGACCCCTTTCATAATTTTATGTTTCGGTAAGATCTCCTCTCATTCCTCTGAATTCCAGTGAGTACAGTCCCAGGCAACTCAATCTCTCCTCATAGTCTAACCCCCTCATCTCTGGACTCAACCGAGCTAACCTCCTCTGCACCGCCTCCAAAGCCAATATATCCCTTCTCAAGTAAGGAGACCAGAACTGCACACAGTCCTCCAGGTGCAGCCTCACCAGTACCCTGTACAAATGCAGTGTAACCTCTCCACTCTTAAATTCAATCCCTCTAGCAATGAAGGCCAACATTTCATCTGCCTTCTTGATAGCCTGCTGCACCTGCAAACCAACCTTTCGTGATTCATGCACAAGCACTCCCAAGTCCCTCTGCACAGCAGCAAGCCGCAATCTTTTACCATTTGAATAATGATCTGCTCTTTCATTTTTCCTTCCAAAGTCGATGGCCTCGCATTTACCAACGTTGTACTCGATCTGCCAGCCTTGCTCACTCACTTAACCTATCTATATCTCTCTGCAGACTCTCCGTGTCTGCTGCACGATTTGACTTTCCACTCGATTTAGTGTCATCAGCAAACTTCGATACACTACACTTGATACCCTCTACCAGATCGTTAATGTATATCGTGAACAGTTGTGAGTCCAGTACCGACCCCTGTGGCACACAGCTCACCACTGATTGCCAACCAGAGAAACACCCATGTATCCCAACTCTCTGCTTTTTATTCGTTAACCAATCCTCTATCCATGCTAATACATCACCCCAACTCTATGCATCTTTAAGTTCACCAAAGCTCACTCACCTCTGGTCCACACTGAACACTCAGCTCACCTGTGGCTCCAAGTAACCGTTAGCATGAGACAGCGGCCACACCGCGGTACACCGCTTTGACAGGTGAGGGTAGCTGGTGGGCCTCACACCCTGATGAGATAGGGACTTGCCTGTTCCAGCGGGTGAAGTAATTTCCAGCAGACTGGACAGATAAGATCCAACGGCCATGAAGGCAGCACCGCAACGCTCTGTGGACAGCAAAGGGCACGACGAGGCACAGAAGACATCACGGTCATCCACTGTAACCAGGGAAGACCCCAGTTTGTGATGACTACTCGTAGCACTGGACCCGGACTTGGTTGCTGGTCGAAAGAGTGGTACTGCCCCAGTGAAACAGCTTTCCCACGTTAAAAACTCTCCCGGGCAGGTCTGGCATTGTTGGATACGACAGACAACCAACAAAATTACCTGTAGTGTCGCCACGAGACCGTATTGTAAGGGGTTAACCTTTGTGCTTGTCGGATGTTTCACCACCGTGGCCTTGAACGTAACAGAACTGGCTGCAGAAGCTTTGATTACTACTGCGGGGAGTCACTACGAGAAGGTAATACCGCGGGAACAGCCATGGGACGACGGAGACCGGGAGCAGGACTCGTCGAGAGAGTGGTGACAAGTTCGGGTTCGGTGTTGTGTACTGATCCACTTACTGCAGTATTTCAGGGTAGAGCAGTCGTAGGGAGGGGGCTCAGGGATAGTGTTCAAAGCCTCACCAACTGGCCGGTCGTAAATGGCGTCGCTGCAGTGAGAGGGGCCCACGTACACCTACATAGTGCTTGTCCTGTCTTGTCCTAATAACAGTCTTGTAGTTCAAAGCAGATAATTGGAGTTTATGTCTTTGTCTCAACGAGATGAATCGAGAACCTACTACTTTAAAAGAAGTGATGAAAGAGAAGAGGAACTGACACGAGGAAGTACACGGGAGGGCAGCAGAGGAATAAGGTGGGTCGAGAATGACTGGGAGCCAGCACAGCTCTGAAGGAGCGAATGGCCTGAAGCAGCAGGCTTACCACAATCTGATGGAGGCCCCAGGAGATCTCTGGCTCGCTCAGCCCCCCCACGGCCGCCTTCGCCTTCAGGTAGCTTCCCAGCGGCGTGACCGGCTCCGTCACCACATACAGGCATTTCTCCGTCTGTGGAATCAAGGCGGAGACGGTTAGTGACACACCGGCGGTGAAGCGCAGCCGATCAGTCGGGCCTCTGGCCATCACCTATTCTGGGTTGTTGTGTTGCACAATGAATCGGAGTTGATTAGAGAGCTTAAGGTAAAAGAGCCTTTACGGGCAGGAGATCGCAATATGATCCAACTTCACTGTGAAATTTGAGAAGGAGAAGCTAATGTCAGATGTATCAGTATTACAGTGGAGTAAAGGGAATTTCAGAGGCATGAGAGAGCAGTTGGCCAGAATTGGAGAAGAACGCTGGCAGGGATGACAGCACAGCAGCAGTGGCAGGAATCTTTGGAAGGCAAAGGATATATATATATATCCCAGAGTGTGTATGATGAGAGGCATTGATCGTGTGGATAGTCAGAAGCTTTTCCCCAGGGCTGAAATGGCTATCACGAGAGGGCATAGTTTTAAGAGAGTGGTGAGTGCGTGGAATGGGCTGCCGGTGACAATGGTGGAGGCAGATACGATAGGGTCTTTTAAGAAACTCCTGAACAGGTACATGGAGCTCAGAAAAACTGAGAGCTATGGGTAACCCTAGGTTCGTCCATCGTTGTCGTCGATGAAGACCTCGACACCATTATGATGATGATGGTGTCGAGACTAGCGCGTGATTTGGATTTAAGTGAGGGAGAGTTGCGCAGCGTCAGCCTCACTCTCTCTTCCCAATTCCCATCTGGATCCCAGGTAATTTCTAAGGTGAGGACATGTTCGGCACAGCTTCGATAGGTTTTGATGAGGTCACCCCTCATTCTTCCGAATTCCAGTGCGAGGCTACACTCGGAGATTTGTGAGCAGTTTCCGCACTCTGATCTTGGAAAGGATGTGCTGAAACTGGTACAGGTTCAAAAGGGGTTCACAAAAATGATTCCAGGATTAAACAGAGTGTTTGATGGCTCTGAGCCTGTACTCACTGAAATTCGGAAGAGTGGTGAATCTGTGGATTTCATTGCCGCAGGCAGCTGTGGAGGCCAAGTCATTGAGTATACTTAAGACAGAGGTTAATACGTTCTTGATTGTTCAGGTCATGAAGGACACAGGGAGAAGGCAGGAGATTGGGGTGAGAGAAAAGATGGATCGGCCATGATGAACTGGTGGAGCAGACTCGATGGGCCAAATGGCCTGATTCTGCTCCTATATCTTATGGTGTTAAGGGCTCATGGTAATGCTGAGGTTCTGTAAGGCATTGGTCAGGCTGTACTTGGAGTACTGAGCACAGTTTTAGGCTCCTCATCTAAGAATGTACTGGCATCGGAGAGGGCCCAGAGGAGGTTCATAAGAATGATTCCAAGAATGTAAGGGTTAACAGATGAGGAGTATTTGATAGCTCTGGGCCTGTACCCACTGGAGTTTATTGGAATGAGGGGGATCTCAATGAAACTTATCAAATATCAAAAGGCCTAGACACAGTGGACGTGAAGAGGATGCTTCCAGTACTGGAAGTGCAGGACCAGAGGGCACAGCCTCAGAATAGAGGGATGTCCCTTTGGAATAGAGATGAGGAGGAATTTCTTTAGCCAGACGATGGTGAATCTGTGGAATTCATTGCCACAGACGGCTGTGGAGGCTAAGTCATTGAGTGTATTTAAAGGGGAGGTCAACATACTCTTGATCATTCGGGGTGTCAAGGATGATGGGGAAAGGACAGGAGAATGGGGTCGAGAGGGATAATAAATCAGCCATGATGGAATGGCCTAATTCTGCTCCTATGCCTCCTGAGCTTATGGGTTTTTAAGCAGCGGTGTGGGCTACAACAGCACCAAGGGCGGAGGAGACTGATGGACCACCCCTCAGTGGACTTTGGCCGTCCCGTGGTTAAGACTGACAACACCTCAGCCCCCACCGATACAGACGTCCCGCAGCCCACCTACCGTACCTCCAACCCGTCGACGAAGGACAGGATGTTCGGGTGGCGCAGGGTTTTCAGCCGTTTGAACGCCGCTTTCGCCACCTGCGTCCGCTCATCAGAGTTGGGCTTGACGTCGTACACAAAGACGGACACGGGGTCATTGGTAACCTGTGGAGAGAGGGGAAGGAACGCACAGTCAGCCCAGGCTCTGCTTCAACACAGCGCGAGGGCAGTGACCAGCAACAGCCGGCAGATGTTGAGTTGGTGGAGCGAGGCCGTGCGGCAAGGGCTTGTAACTGGCTCATGGAAGGCAGACTCAGCCTTAGGTATTCTGGGAGGACCCCACCTTCTCAATTAGAGCACTACAGCACAGAAACAGGCCCTTCAGCCCATCTATTATTCTGCTTAGACCCACTGACTTGCACTTTGACTACAGCCCTGCATACCCCCCTGCCCCGCCGACCCTTATCCAAGTACCTATCCAAACTTCTCTTAAATGGTCAAATTGAGCTTGCATGCCCCACCTGAGCTGGCAGGTCTTGTTCCACACTCTGAGTGAAGAGGTTTCTCCTCAGGGTCGCCTTAAACATTTCACCTTTCACCCTTAACCTCTAGTTCTAGTCTCACCCAACTTCAGTGGAAAAAGCCTGCTTGCATTTACCCTATCTATGCCCCTAATAATTTTGTACACCTCTGTCAAATCTCCTCTCATTCTGCTAAACTCCAGGGAATAAAGTACTAACCTGTTCAACCATTCTCGATAACTCATTCTGTAAATATTCTCTGTACTCTTTCAACCTTATTTACTTCGTTCCTGTAGGTGTGTGACCAAAACTGCTAGTCCACCCTGATCAAAATCACACAAAATAGCAAGGGAAAAGGGACAACCAGAAACCAGAAACACGTAACAAGAAATACAGAGTTCAGTCCACAAACTGTGTCAATTAAACCTTCCTTAAGACCAAAGACTCCAGCACCATCAAGAGAGAAGGTGAGAGAGTCCGGTCAAATGCAGACACCTTCCTCTGGAAGGACAGAGAGAGTGAGGGACCCAATCAAACACAGGCAGACGGCACTGAACAGCCACTCTCATCCTCATGGATTTCAACCTTGCTTGACGCTCTCATTGCTGAAAAATTGAGTCAATCGTGTGCTCGCGCCTCACCTCTAGACTTGGCGTCCAGGCTACACCTTCTGCTCAAAATCTCACCGAACGCCCTCAGAGACAGCAAAGAGCCAGATCGCTCAACTGGCCCGAAAACACACTTCCGAAAAGTAAACCCCCAGGTTCCAATAGTAGCAGAATCGTACTGGTGCCATCTTCTTCCCTTTGTGCTGGGGGTGGCCAGAAAGTGTTGCCGTACATTCCACCGGTGGAGCATGCTGTGCCCCGCGGTGTCGCCGGCAGAGCGCGCTGCGTCTCATTGTGACCATCAAGGAGGTGGTACACTCAAAAATTTGGGAACAGCTTCTTCCCCTGACACCAAACAGTCCCTCGCTATTCCTCTTTTGCACTCTTTATGGCAGCTTACAGTAATTTGTTATGCCTGCACTGTACTGCTGCCACAAACAAAATTCACAACAGCGTAGTGATTAGCGCAACGCTATCACAGCTCGGGGCGTCACAGTTCCGAGTTCCATTCCAACAGTGGCTGTAAGGGGTTTGCACGTTCCTCCACGTGAGCGCATGGGTTTGCTCTGGGATCTCCGGTTTCCTCCCACAGTCCGAAGGCGTACGGGTTAGTAGGTTACTTGGTCAGTGTAAGTCGTCCTGTGAAAGGCTGGGCACTGCGGCTCGTTTGGCCGGGACAGCCTATTCACACACAAGTTCTAACAGAGGGATCAGAAGTGGAGAGAGTGAGCGATTTCAAGCTCCTGGGTGTCAGTACCTCTGAGGACCTAACACATCGATGCAGCGACAAAGAAGGCACGACAGACAGCGGCTATATTTCATCCGGAATTTGAGGAGACTTGGTGTGTCACCAAGGACACAAGTTTCTACAGAGGTATCGTAAAGACCACTCTGACTGGTTGCATCACTGTCAGGTATGAGGGGGGAGGTACTCAGCTCCATCGTGGGCATTAGCCTTCGTAGTATTCAGGACGTCTTCAAGGAGCGATGCCTCAGAAAGGCAGCATCCATCATTACGGACCCCCATCACCCAGGTCATGCCCTCATCAGGGAGGAGGTGCAGAGCCTGAAGACACACACTCGACGATTCAGGAACAGCTTCTTCCCTTCTGCCATTAGATTTCTGAATGGACATTGAACCCATGAACACTACCTCACCACTTTATTATTTCTATTTTTGCACAAATTTTATATATACTTACCGTAATCCACTTTTTCCCTCTCTGTTATTATGTACTGCATAGTACTGCTGCTGGAAATACAATAAATTTCACGACATTTGCCGGTGATACTAAACCTGATTCTGAGCTGTACAGATAAATAAATGTCAGTGACGATAAACCCGATTCTGATTTTGAAACAACTTCCTCAAGACTGGGCATCGCCTCATTGCTGCGTGTATGAGTATTAGTGTATGACATCTCCCAGCTCTCAGCGTCTGAAAAGAGAGCTCTGTCTGGTTAATTTTAGCACTGGAGTCGATGATGTCATGTTTACTTGCATTCTTCAGCCTGCCATGCCCTTGACTACTCACGTCACCTGTCTGTCTCCTGCCAAAGCCTTGCCGCACTGCTGTCTCACTTCCAAGGGAAGGGGGGGACTGAGTGTGTCTGCTCTCCGGGACCCCAGGGGATGATAAAAGCATGAGGTGAAGATGGAGGGGGAGGGTGGTGAGGGGGGTGATGAGGGGAGAGGTGTGTGGTGGCTCCCCAGGACAGTGGGGAAGGGGGTTGTTAGGAGGATGGGTGAGGGGGGATTGGAGGGGAGGAGGAGCGGATGTCTGATGTTGAGGGGTATGTTGGAGATGGGGTGAGGGAGATGAGGAAAGTGAGGAGGAGGGAGTTTGGTCTGGCAGCTCCTTGGGACGGTGTGAGAGGACGGTGGGGACGGGGTGGACTTGGGCTGACAGTTCCCCGGGGCAACGGAAGGGGGTAGTGAGGCATGTGTAGGTAGAGGAGGACGAAGAGGGACGGGGGGGGGAGTGTGTGGTGACAGCACAGGATTGTGGGGGAGTGCTAGGCGAATGGGTGAGGGGGTGTATGGGAGGTGGGCAAGGACAATTGCAGGCGGGAGGGGGAGGGGGAGTCTGATGTTGAGGGAGGGTGTTGGAGACAGCGTGAGGTGGGTAAAGGGTCTGGCAGCTCCTTGGGACAGTGGGGGAGGGTGAGCAGGGACGGGAGGGGGCTGCAAGAGGTAGTTGAGGGGGATTAGGTAAGTCTGATGGCTCTTCAGAACAGTGGGAGGGGGTGGTGAGGTGTGTGTGGGGTGGACGTTGAGGAGGGATGGGAGGGGAGTACGGCATGGCCCTGGGACATTGGGAGGGGGAAGAGAGACTGGGGGAGGGAGGAGGGTTTGTGGATTATGTAACAGCTCTCCAGGACAGTGGGAGGGGGTAATGAGGGGTGTGGAGGGAGACATTGAGGAGGGACGGGAGGGGAGTATGGGATAGTTTCCCAGGACAGTGGGAGGAGGTGGTGAGGGGTGTGGGGGGAGACGTTGAAGAGGGACAGGAGGGGAATGTGGGATAGTTTCCCAGGACAGTGGGAGGGGGTGATGAGGGGTGTGGGGGGAGACGTTGAGGAGGGATGGGAGGGGAGTATGGGGTAGTTTCCCAGGACAGTGGGAGGAGCTGGTGAGGGGTGTGGGGGTAGACGTTGAGGAGGGACAGGAGGGGAATGTGGGATAGTTTCCCAGGACAGTGGGAGGAGGTGGTGAGGGGTGTGGGGGGAGACGTTGAGGAAGGACGGGAGGGGAATGTGGGATAGTTTCCCAGGACAGTGGAAGGGGGTGATGAGGGGTGTGGGGGGAGACGTTGAGGAGGGACGGAAGGGGATAGTTTCCCAGGACAGTGAGAGGAGGTAGGGAGGTGGAGGGTGACGAGGGAGGAGGATGTGCTGGAGATGGGGTGGGGGGATAACAGGGTTGGTCTCCCTGGGACAGTGGGAGGGTAGTGAGGGGACAGAGATATGAGGAGGGAGAGAAGGGAGGATATATTGCTGTTGGGATGAGAGGGATAATGGGGTTGGTCTGACAGCGCCTGGGACAGTGGGAGGGTGGTGAGGGGTGTGTATATATGGGAGAGATGAGGAGGGAGAGGGAGGAGGTTGCATTGCTGTTGGAGTGAGGGGGATAACGGGATCAGTCTCCCTGGGACATTGGGAGGGTGATGAGGAGGGGGAGGGAGGGGAGATGAGGAGGGGGAGGGAGGAGGCTGCATTGCCGTTGGGGTGAGGGGGATAATGGGGTCTATCTGACGGCTCCCTGGAACAGTGGGAGGGAGATGGGGGGGGGTGTTGGGGAGATGAGGAGGGACCGGGGGGGGGGGGAGAAAGAATCCGATTCAGAATCAGAATCAGGTTTATTATCACCGGCATGTGACATGAAATTTGTTAACTTGGCAGCAGCAGTTCAATGCAGTACATAATCTAGCAGAGGGGGAGAGAGAGAGAGAGAAAAATAAAACATAATAAATAAATCAATTACATATATTAATAGATGATTAAAAAATGTGCAAAAACACAGATACTGCATATTTTTTAAAAAGTAAGGTAGTGTCCAAAGCTTCAGTGTTCATTTAGGAATCGGATGGCAGAGGGGAAGAAGCTGTTCCTGAATCGCTGAGTGTGTGCTTTCAGGCCTCTGTACCTCCTCCCTGATGGTAACAGTGAGAAAAGGGCATGTCCTTAATAATGGACTCTGCCTTTCTGAGACACCGCTCTCTGAAGATGTCCTGGGTACTTTGTAGGGTAGTACCCAAGATGGAGCTGACAAGATTTACAACCTTCTGCAGCTTTTTCGGTCCTGTGCAGTAGCCCCTCCATACCAGACAGTGATGCAGCCTGTCAGAATGCTCTGCACGGTACATCTATAGAAGTTTTTGAGTGTGTTTGTTGACATGAGAAATCGCTTCAAACTCCCAATAAAGTATTGCCGCTGTCTTGCCTTCTTTATAACTACATCGATATGTTGGGACAAGGTTAGATCCTCAGAGATCTTGACACCCAGGAACTTGAAACTGCTCACTCTCTCCACTTCTGATCCCTCGATAAGGATTGGTATGTGTTCCTTTGTCTTACCCTTCCTGAAGTCCACAATTAGCTCTTTCGTCTTACTGACGTTGAGTGCCAGGTTGTTGCTGTGACACCACTCCACTAGTTGGCATATCTCACTCCTGCACACCCTCTCGTCACCACCTGAGGTTCTACCAACAATGGTTGTATCATCAGCAAATTTATAGATGGTATTTGAGCTATGCCTAGCCACACAGTCATGTGTATATAGAGAGTAGAGCAGTGGGCTAAGCACACACCCCTGAGGTGCACCAGTGTTGATTGTCAGCAAGGAGGATATGTTATCACCAATCTGCACAGATTGTGGTCTTCCGGTTAGGAAGTCGAGGATCCAATTATAGAGGGAGGTACAGAGGCCCAGGTTCTGCAACTTCTCAATCAGGATTGTGGGAATGATGGTATTAAATGCTGAGCTACAGTCAATGAACAGCATTCTGACGTAGGTGTTTGTGTTGTCCAGGTGGTCTAAAGCCGTGTGAAGAGCCATTGAGATTGTATCTGCTGTTGACCTATTGTGGCAATAGGCAAATTGAAATGGGTCCAGGTCCTTGCTGAGGCAGGAGTTCAGTCTAGTCATGACCAACCTCTCAAAGCATTTCATCACTGTTGATGTAAGTACTACTGGGCGATAGTCATTAAACAGCCCACATTATTCTTCTTAGGCACTGGTATAATGGTTGCCTTTTTGAAGCAAGTGGGAACTCCCACCCGTAGCAGTGAGAGGTTGAAAATGTCCTTGAATACTCCCGCTAGTTGGTTGGCACAGGTTTTCAGAGCCTTACCATTGGGACCTTCCTCCTTGTGAGGATTCACCCTCTTTAAAGACAGTCTAACATCGGCCTCTGAGACAGAGATCACAGGGTCATCAGGTGCAGCTGGTTTCTTCACAGCTGTAGTTGTGTTCTCCCTTTCAAAGCGTGCATCGAAGGTGTTGAGTTCATCTGGTAGGGAAGCATCGCTGCCATTCATGCTATTGGGTTTTGCTTTGTACAAAGTAATGTCTTGCAGACCCTGCCAGAGTTGCCATGCATCTGATATCGCCTCCAACCTCATTCAAAATTGTCCCTTCACCCTTGAAATTGCCCTCCGCAAATCATACCTTGTTTTCTGGTACAGGCCTGGGTTGCCAGACTTGAATGCCACAGATCTAGCCTTCAGTAGATGATGTACCTCCTGGTTCATCCACGGCTTTTGGTTAGGGTGAGGGGGAGAACGGGGTCGGTCTCCCCGGGACAGTGGGAGTGTGGTGAGGGAGGGGAGGTGAGGAGGGACCAGAGGGGATGAGGAGGGACGGGAGGAGGACGAATCGCCGATGGGGTGAGGGGGATAACGGGATCGTTCTCTCCGGGACAGTGTGAGGGTGGTGAGGGGTGTGTATGTGGGGTGGGGGGGGGAGGTGAGGAAGGACCAGAGGGGATGAGGAGGGACGGGAGAAGGACGAATCGCCGATGGGGTGAGGGGGATAACAGGGTCGGTCTCCCCGGGACAGTGGGAGGGGAGGTGAGGAGGGACCAGAGGGGATGAGGAGGGACGGGAGGAGGATGAATCGCCGATGGGGTGAGGGGGATAACAGGGTCGGTCTCCCCGGGACAGTGGGAGGGGAGGTGAGGAGGGACCAGAGGGGATGAGGAGGGACGGGAGGAGGACAAATCGCTGTTGGGGTGAGGGGGGATAACGGGGTCGGTCTTCCCGGGACAGTGGGAGGGGAGGTGAGGAGGGACCAGAGGGGATGAGGAGGGACTGGAGGAGGACGAATCGCCGACGGGGTGAGGGGGATAACGGGATCGTTCTCCCCGGGACAGTGTGAGGGTGGTGAGGGGTGTGTATGTGGGGTGGGGGGGGGAGGTGAGGAAGGACCAGAGGGGATGAGGAGGGACGGGAGGAGGACAAATCGCTGTTGGGGTGAGGGGGGATAACGGGGTCGGTCTCCCCGGGACAGTGGGAGGGGAGGTGAGGAGGGACCAGAGGGGATGAGGAGGGACGGGAGGAGGACGAATCGCCGATGGGGTGAGGGGGATAACGGGGTCGGTCTCCCCGGGACAGTGGGAGGGGAGGTGAGGGGTGTGTATGTGGGGTGGGGAGGGGAGGTGAGGAGGGACCAGAGGGGATGAGGAGGGACGGGAGGAGGACGAATCGCCGATGGGGTGAGGGGGGATAACAGGGTCGGTCTCCCCGGGACAGTGGGAGGGGAGGTGAGAAGGGACCAGAGGTGATGAGGAGGGACGGGAGGAGGACGAATCGCCGATGGGGTGAGGGGGATAACGGGGTCGGTCTCCCCGGGACAGTGTGAGGGTGGTGAGGGGTGTGTATGTGGGGTGGGGGAGGGGAGGTGAGGAGGGACCAGAGGGGATGAGGAGGGACGGGAGGAGGACAAATCGCTGTTGGGGTGAGGGGGGATAACGGGGTCGGTCTTCCCGGGACAGTGGGAGGGTGGTGAGGGAGGGGAGGTGAGGAGGGACCAGAGGGGATGAGGAGGGACGGGAGGAGGACGAATCGCCGATGGGGTGAGGGGGATAACGGGATCGGTCTCCCCGGGACTCACTCCCCACCCCAGGCCACGTCAGCCGGGCCGGATCCCGGATCGGAGCCCGAGGCCGCCCGCCTCCCCACAATGACCCGCCGACTCTCACCTTCCTCCGGCCCGTCTGCAGCTGCCACAAGCCCAGCGAGGCCTCGGTGCTGCCGCCCGTCTCGAAGGGAAAATCCTTGACAGGATCCCGAGAGAAGAAGCCCCACATCGCGGCCGGCCATAGCAGTGACGTCACGTCCTGGATACCGCGCTGTCACGTGAGGGACAGCGCTGAACCAAGGATAGGGCACTTTCCAGGCTGCCATCTTGGACAGGAATTCCATCCTGGGTCAAGGGGCATCCGCCTCCTGTTCCTTGTTACCACCGACTGAGTGAACTTTTCCGACACTTTTTTTCAACAAATAGACCTTGCAAAATACTTTACCGGCACTGGATTTGTATAGAGTATTGGCAGTATTGTAATTCAGTAATCAAGGGAGAATTTAAGGCATCAGATACAAAATGCTGGAGAATCATAATCATAGTCATAGTCATACTTTATTGATCCAGGGGGAAATTGGTTTTCGTTACAGTTGCACCATAAATAATTAAATAGTAATAAAACCATAAATAGTTAAATAGTAACATGTAAATTATGCCAGGAAATAAGTCCAGGACCAGCCTATTGGCTCAGGGTGTCTGACCTTCCAAGGGAGGAGTTGTAAAGTTTGATGGCCACAGGCAGGAATGACTTCCTATGACGCTCTGTGTTGCATCTCGGTGGAATGAGTCTCTGGCTGAATGTACTCCTGTGCCCAACCAGTACATTATGTAGTGGATGGGAGACACTGTCCAAGATGGCATGCAACTTGGACAGCATCCTCTTTTCAGACACCACCGTCAGAGAGTCCAGTTCCATCCCCACAGCATCACTGGCCTTACGAATGAGTTTGTTGATTCTGTTAGTGTCTGCTACCCTCAGCCTGCTGCCCCAGCACACAACAGCAAACATGATCGCACTGGCCACCACAGACTCGTAGAACATCCTCAGCATTGTCCGGCAGATGTTAAAGGACCTCAGTCTCCTCAGGAAATAGAGACGGCTCTGACTCTTCCTGTAGACAGCCTCAGTGTTCTTTGACCAGTCCAGTTTATTGTCAATTCGTATCCCCAGGTATTTGTAATCCTCCACCATGTCCACACTGACCCAATATATCTCACCTGGAAGGACTGGTTAGGGCCCTTCATGGAGAAGGCTAATGGGCAGGTGTAGCACTTTGGCCGCCCACAGAGATAAGTGCCAGGAGGGAGATTAGTGAGCTGGTCATTTCTATAGATGTTGCCTGACCTGCTGAGTTACTCCAGCATTTTGTGTGTTTATTTATGATATATTATATAATATAACAAATAAAAAGAGAATGAGCAGTGAGATTGTGTTCATGGGTTCAATATTCATTTCGGAATCAGATGGCAGAGGGGAAGAAGCTGTTCCTGAATCATAAAGTGTGTACCTTCAGGCTCCTGTACCTCCTTCCCGATGGTAGCAATGAGAAGAGGTTAGCCAGAATGCTATCCAAGGTACATCCGCGGAAATTTGCGAATATCTTAGTGACATACCAAATCTCCTCAAACTCCTAATGAAATATAGCTGCTGTTGTGCTTTCTTTGTTACTGCATCGATGTGGATGGTCAGAGATATTGACATCTGGGATTTTGAAACTGCTGACCCTTTCCACTTCTGATCCCTCGACGAAGACTGGTGTGTGTTCCTTTGAATTCCCCTTCCTGAAGTCCACAATCAATTCCTTAGTCTTGCTGATGTGTGCAAGGTTATTTCTGCGACACTACTCAAACAGTTGATCTATCTCATTCCTGTACGCCTCCTTGCCACCATCTGAGATTCTGCCAACAACAGTTGTAGCATCGGCAAATTTAAAGATGGTGTCTGAGCTGTGCCCAGCCACACAGTCGTGGGTGTAGAAAGAGTAGAGCAGTGGGCTAAGCACACATCCTTGAGGTGTGCCAGTGTTGATTGTCAGCAAGCTGGAGATGTTATTTCCAGTCTGCACTGACTGGTCACCCGATGAGGGAGTTGAGGACCCAGTTGCAGAGGGAGTACGGAGGACCCCCAAAAAGTTCAAAATTGAAAGAACATTTATTATCAAAGTACGTATATGTTATACAACCTTGGGATTCATCTCCTTACAGACAGCCAGCAAACAAAGAAACCCAAAGTAACCCATTAAGAAAGGAGACCTTCCAACAGCCAACGTGCAAACAATAACCACAAGCCAGTAGTGTTCTGCACTGAAGTCCACAAAGAGAGTCCGAGAGCCACAGCTCAACGCGGAGCCGAGTAAATGCCATACAGCAGCGAGCTGTCCAGCCCATCCCTCGCCTCGGGCCCCGACGCGCAGACCGTTTCAATCTGGCCCGGAGCCTAAACCCACGTCCAAGCATCGGGTTCAGTGTTTCTGATGCACAATGGGGCCTGGACCCCTTTGCCTCGATGCTGGCCTTTCCGATTCAGCCCGGTGTCTAAATCGACGTCCAAACATCGGGTTCAGTCCACCTCGATACGCTCCGGGGCCCGGACCCGCTGTCTCAATTCGGCCCGAGTCCGACCTTTCCGATTCGACCCGATGCTTAAATCGACATCCAAGCAGCGGACTGAAAAGGCTGATTGTCGGGACCAGACTCGAGGGCAGTGTTCCCTCTCATTTGTAATGACCAGAGTGTGAAAACAATCTTATGCTGTGCAATTTTTTGCCCAGTGACAACAATGTGTGTGCGCACTGAATGTGCACGTTCCTGACCCCATGATCCATTTTAATTCCACTTCCCATTCCCATTCCGATATGTCCATCCACGGTCTCCTCCACTGTGGTGATGAGGCTGTACTCAGGGTAGAGGAACAACACCTTCTATTCCATTTGAGTGGCCTCCGAACTGACGGCGTGAACATCGATTCCTCAAACTTCCAGTAATGGAGGGGAAGATGGCGGCCCGACGCAGCGCGCGTGGCCGCTCCGAAATGATATCATATTTGTTAAGTAGGTACCGTGCACAATCCTGATTTGATGGAGACGGACGTGAGAAGCACGGAGGAACATCTGGAGAAACTTCTGAAATGCCTGATTCGCTGCCGCTGCTACTGTGCGATCAAGAATCTCCAGAGGGGAAGGCCCCAAATCCTCGGCTTTGCTCGTTGCCTGTCGCCGGGGCCGGGGTCGAAGTGCTCGGCAGAGACGGTGTTCGGTGTCGGAGGGCTGGCCGGAGGCTCGAAGTTCTCGGACGGACTCAAGAATCAGCTGTGGTCGGGGTGCTTCCAGGGTGCTGCATCGGCCAAGTTTGAGGTTCATGGCAGGGAGAGAGTTTCTCTTCCTTCTACCACCTGCGTGAGATGATGGGACTTTCGAGAGACTTCGAGACTTTCTTTTACCGTGCCCATGGTCTGCTCTTTATCAAATTACGGTATTGCTTTGCACTGTTGTAACTATATGTTATAACTATGTGGTTTTTGTCAGTTTTTTTAGTCTTGGTTTGTCTCGTGTTTGTGTGATATCATTCTGGAGGAACATTGTATCATTCCTTAATGCACGCATTTCTAAATGACAATAAAAGAGGACTGCGTGTCCTCATAATCTAATCTAATGCTCCCCCTCACCACCTCCCATTCCATTTTCCCTCTCTCACCTCATCTCCTTGCCAGCCCATTGTCTCCCTCTGGTACTCTCCACACCTCCCCCCTTTTCTTTCTTCCTTGGATTGCCGACCCTTTCACCGATCAACTTCCCAGCTCTTTACTTCATCCTTCCAGCTATCACCTGTCACCTTGTGTTCCTCTCTCCCCCTCTCCCCCGCACCTTTTAAATCTACTCATCAACCCTTTCTCTCCAGTCGTGCCGAAGGGTTTTGGCCCAAAACGTTGACTGGACTCTTTCCCTAGACGCTGTCTGGCCCGCTGAGTTCCTCCAGCACTTTGTGTGTGCCGCTCAGCTTCCACTGTTTCATTAACCCATTCCGCTTTAAATAAACTGCTGGTTCTTCTGCGCCTCACGCCCTTTGCTTCTTTGGAATTCGACATCGCCAGTCAATAATTGCTTCAATAAAAACAGTGTGAATAAGCCGGTTCTAAAATCTGCAGACAAACCATCGCCAACTCTGCTTTGCCAAGGCCATCGGCACCAGAAACCGGAAACGGAAGTGTGATTATATACTTAACGCGCCAATGAGGTAGAGGGTGACTGCCTTTTGTGTGTTGTTTAAATTCCTTTGTACGCTAGTGGGAGATGTGTGTGCGCGCGTACACACGCTGGTCGAGCGTCTGGCCGCTTCTGCTTGCTGCTCCACGATGTTTGCTCCACCCTGCGCCGAACTGAGCCCGAGGCTGTGGGCCTGTTCCGGCTGCTCCGGGCTTCGTGCTCATGGGCTCCTCCATTCTAAATGCTTACTTCTTTCGCACGGGTTCTTTTGTGTTCCTTGTCTTGCGGCCGCCTGCAAGGAGACGAATATCAAGGTTGTATAATGTACACATACTTTTTTATGGTAAATGTACTTTGAACTTTGAACTTTTGAACAGGAACGGGCACTTCAGTCACAATGTCCTGCCGAACTGATTAAATTAGTAATCAAATGATTAACTAAACTAATCTCTTCTGAATGAATAAACTCTTCTCAGGCTTCCAGCCGGGTACAGATACTGCTCATAACCGACCATACGATGACAAACTCCGCCATCTCCGTGCCAACGGTGGAGTTTGTCATCGAAACGTCGGTTATAAATCGATAGCTGTAAAAGCCTGAGAAGAGTTTATTCTTCATTTATGCTGGGAAAGCACTGATAGGAAGAAGGGTCTCGTCCCGAAACGTTGACTGTTTATTCCTCTCCGCAGATGCTGCCCGACCTACTGAATTCCTCCAGCTTTTTGTGTGTCCCCCAGTGTATCTGCCTCTACCACTGTCCATGAACACAACCTCAATATTCCTCTTTTCTACAAATACCGGATTTATTTCATGATTGTGACTTACAGTATAATTTATGTATTGCACTGTGAGGCCTGCGTCGGTCAGGGTCGACTATAGATATTGCACCCTCGCTGTCTAGATACCCAAGCCAGGGCAGTACAATATGCAGAGCAGGCTGTGGCTCCCCCTCTCCACGCAGCTGATGAATCCAAAGGAACGGCAGAGACCGATACAGTTTGGCACCAGCGGTGTCGCAGGAGTTGCCAGTCAATGCAATGTCTTAAGGAGTCCAGCTCCAAATTTTTCCCTCAGGGTTTACTCCCGAAGCGTTCCCCGTGAGAGGGTGTAGCCGCAGGGCAGCGGAGGTTTGAGATCCGGGTTTTCCTTCTCCCAGATGAGCTGCCAACCGCAGCTGACGAGCATCGTCTGCCCGGAGCAACTGGTGTTACCTTTGCCCCTTCTCCCGCCAATAGGAACGGTTCCGCCGGGCTCAGTAACTAAGCCTTGCGTGAAGGCTGGGAGCTGGACTTGGTTGTCAGGGGCTGTTTGAGACGCAGGTAACTGGGGGCATTTACTAGGTCGTGGGAGCTGGTCCCCACTAACCCCTCCCCCCTCCCACCCCGGGCTGTAAACAACCTTCACGGATCGAATTACTGCGGCAGAGCGACAAATTTCATGATACATGCCAGTGATAATAAACCGGACACTGCCTCTGACGTCACCTCCTCACAAAACTCCAATAACTCTGTCAAACAAGATTTCTTCTTCATAAAAGCACATTGACTTCTCTCCTTTGATTTATGAGTTTTTAAATTTCCTGCTATTGTCTCCTTCCTAATGGACCCAGTGTCTCTCCAATGACAGATGGCGGGTTAACGATGCTATAATCTCCTGCTTGCAACCGCGCTCTGTGTCGATGTCCTCAGTGGTGGGGAGCGCTTTACCCCTGACGGACTGGGCCAAATCCACTACGTTTTGTTGGATCTTCTGTTCAAGGCCACTGGTGTTTCCATACCAGGCCCTCTGGTATTAGACATTTCAATCCTGGGAAAAGATTCTCTCTGTTCACTCTATCTATGCCTCTATCAGATCTCCCCTCAGTCTCTGACGTTCCAAAGGAAACAACACATGTTTGTCCAGCCTCTCGTTCAGTTCATAGTTCAAAGTAAATTTTATTATCTGGGTACCCATATACAACCCTGAGGCACGTTTTCCTGCAGGCATACTCAATAAATCTATAGAATAGTAACTGTAACAGGATCAATGAAAGATCAACCAGAGTGCAGAAGACATCAAACTGTGCAAATGCAAATATAGATATATAACAATAAATAACGAGAACAGGAGATAACGAGATCAAGAGTCCTTAATGTGAGATCATTGGTTGTGGGAGCATCTCAATGGATGGCAAGTGAGTGTAGTTATCCCCTTTTGTTCAAGAGCCTGATGCTTGAGGGGTTAGTGACTGTTCTGGAACCTGGGTGGTGCAAGTTCTGAGGCTCCTGTACCTTCTACCTGATGGCAGCAGCGAGAAGAGAGCATGGCCTGGGTGGTGAGGATCTCTGATGATGGATGCTGATTTTCCTTTTTCAATATTTTTATTGAGATTATATAAATTGCATGACTACAAATACAAAATTCATAAGGATACAAGTAAATAATATGAATTACATTACATTTAAATCACAGTAATATGATCACAGTATCCCATATTCCAAACCAATCATGTAGAAAAAAGATTGACACAGAGACAGTTACCAACACTAGGTAGCGGCTAATGGCCGGACCTACCTAGCGAAGGCATGGACACACAGACAGTTCCAACTCAATGATAGACAGTTCCTTATCTTGACACAGCAAGGCTTCTGTCTCACTCTGGTGGTTGAACTTGTCAAGGTTGCAGGCAAGGCTTCAGAAGGAAGGGGAAGAGAAGGGGACAATCCAGCCTCAGGGTAACGACAAAGACAGCCTGGCTTACTCCACAGAGACAAGGACAGGATACTATACTGACAAGACAAACCAGCACCCACACTCGAACCCAGGGCCACTTATATTCCCAGCCCCAAGACGAGCATCAGGTGCTCATTGAACAATGAGGGAGGGTTAGTTAGCAATCTTGTCGTGCAAGGCCCCTTGGGTAAGAGTGACCATAATATGGTGGAATTCTTCATTAAGATGGAGAGTGATGTAGTTAATTCAGAAACAAAGGTTCTGAACTTAAAGAAGGGTAACTTTGAAGGTATGAGACGTGAATTAGCTAAGATAGATTGGCATTTGATACTTAAAGGGTTGACAGTGGATATGCAATGGCAAGCATTTAAAGATCGCATGGTTGAACTACAACAATTGTTCATCCCAGTTTGGCAAAAGAATAAACCAGGGAAGGTGGTGCACCCATGGTTGACAAGGGAAATTAGGGATAGTATCAATTCCAAAGAAGAAACATACAAATTAGCCAGAAAAAGCGACACACCTGAAGACTGGGAGAAATTCAGAGTCCAGCAGAGAAGGACAAAGGGCTTAATTAGGAAAGGGAAAAAAGATTACGAGAGAAGGCTGGCAGGGAACATAAAAACTGACTGTAAAAGCTTTTATAGATATGTGAAAAGAAAAAGATTAGTTAAGAGAAATGTAGGTCCCTTACAGTCAGAAACAGGTGAATTGATCATGGGGAACAAGGACATAGCAGACCAATTGAATAACTACTTTGGTTCTGTCTTCACTAAGGAGGACATAAATAATCTTCTGGAAATAGTAGGGGATCGAGGGTCTAGCGAGATGGAGGAACTGAGGGAAATACATGTTAGTAGGGAAGTGGTGTTAGGTAAATTGAAGGGATTGAAGGCAGATAAATCCCCAGGGCCAGATGGTCTGCATCCCAGAGTGCTTAAGGAAGTAGCCCAAGAAATAGTGAATGCACTAGTGATAATTTTTCAAAACTCTTTAGATTCTGGACTAGTTCCTGAGGATTGGAGGGTGGCTAATGTAACCCCACTTTTTAAAAAAGGAGGGAGCGAGAAACCGGGGAATTATAGACCGGTTAGCCTGAAATCGGTGGTGGGGGAAATGCTAGTCAGTTATCAAAGATGTGATAACAGCACATTTGGAAAGCGGTGAAATCATCAGACAAAGTCAGCATGGGTTTGTGAAAGGAAAATCATGTCTGACGAATCTCATAGCATTTTTTGAGGATGTAACTAGTAGAGTGGATAGGGGAGAACCAGTGGATATGGTATATTTGGATTTTCAAAAGGCTTTTGACAAGGTCCCACACAGAAGATTAGTGTGCAAACTTAGAGCACACAGTGTTGGGGGTGAGGTATTGATGTGGATAGAGAACTGGTTGGCAGACAGGAAGCAAAGAGTGGGAATAAATGGAACCTTTTGTCATAAGGGCGGTGGCTGGGAACGGACCCAAGTGCAAGACACAGACACTGAAGTACTAGGGACAGGACTAGGACACAGGGCGATGGCAAAGACATGGACAGGAAAACCAGGAACCTGGAACAGGACTGAACAAGGGAGCTAGGAGCCCGGGCTTGGACTCCGAGCCAGAGACTGGACAAGGACCCAGAACCTGGGTCTTGCCTCTGGCTCGGACCCCAGAACTAGGCAAGGACGTGACTTGGCTGGCAGCAGAACGAGGCTGGAGTCCTCAGACTTGAAGCTTGTCTTGGGACCAGGGACTTGAGGCTTGGGGTCTTGAAGCTCCTCCTGGGCAGGGCGCGGTACTCCACCTGATGGGGGCAAGGGACAGGAAGGGACAGAACCAACCTCAGGGTAGCAGCAATACGGCCTGGCTTACCCAACGGGGGCAAGGGACAGGAAGGGAGCTAGGTACAGGGTGGCTCCAAGACAAGACTTCAGGCGAGATGAGGCGAGAGTTACCAGCAAGTCAAGGCAAGGCTTCAGGCAATGCAAGGCGAGACAAGAACTTCAGGCGAGGCGAGAGTTACCGGCAAGACAAGGCAAGGCTTCAGACGAGGAAACAGAAGGCAGGGGAAGGGATACAAGGAGTAAGGACAAGAACAATCCAGCAGCCACGTCCTGGTCTCTGGAGGTATTTATGCAGCCAGCCCCAATGAGAATCAGCTGCCTCAGTTAGTGCTCAACAGGAACAGAAACAGGGTAGACAGGAAAACTTGGAAGAAGGGTCGATGGACCAGACCGTGAACCGGAATGCGGACTTCACGGACCGGACCATGACACCTTTTCAGAATGGCAGGCAGTGACGAGTGGGGTACTGCAAGGCTCAGTGCTGGAACCCCAGTTGTTTACAATATATATTAATGACTTAGACGAGGGAATTAAATGCAGTATCTCCAAGTTTGCGGATGACACGAAGCTGGGCGGCAGTGTTAGCTGTGAGGAGGATGCTAAGAGGATGCAGGGTGACTTGGATAGGTTAGGTGAGTGGGAAAATTCATGGCAGATGCAATTTAATGTGGATAAATGTGAGGTTATCCACTTTGGTGGCAAAAACAGGAAAACAGATTATTATCTGAATGGTGGCCGATTAGGAAAAGGGGAGGTGCAACGAGACCTGGGTGTCATTGTACACCAGTCATTGAAAGTGGGCATGCAGGTACAGCAGGTGGTGAAAAAGGCGAATGGTATGTTGGCATTCATAGCAAGAAGATTCGAGTACAGGAGCAGGGAGGTACTACTGCAGTTATACAAAGCCTTGGTGAGACCCCACCTGGAGTATTGTGTGCAGTTTTGGTCCCCTAATCTGAGGAAAGACATTCTTGCCATAGAGGGAGTACAAAGAAGGTTCACCAGATTGATTCCTGGGATAGCAGGACTTTCATGTGATGAAAGACTGGATCGACTAGGCTTATACTCGCTGGAATTTAGAAAATTGAGGGGGGATCTTATTGAAATTTATAAAATCCTAAAGGGATTGGACAGGCTAGATGCAGGAAGATTGTTCCCGATGTTGGGGAAGTCCAGAACGCGGGGTCACAGTTTAAGGATAAAGGGGAAGCCTTTTAGGACCGAGATGAGGAAAGACTTCTTCACACAGAGAGTGGTGAATCTGTGCAATTTTCTGCCACAGGAAACAGTTGAGGCCAGTTCATTGGCTATATTTAAGAGGGAGTTAGATATGGCCCTTGTGGCTAAAGGGATCATCGGGTATGGAGAGAAGGCTGGTCCAGGGTTCTGAGTTGGATGATCAGCCACGATCATACTGAATGGCAGTGCAGGCTCGAAGTGCCAAATGGCCTACTCCTGCACCTATGTTCTATGTTTCTATGTTTCTATGTCCCTATGATTAAGCCCAGCTGAAACAAGGGACAGCTGGAAGACCCGGAGTCCGGTGTCTACAGACCAGACCGTGAACCGGAATGCGGACTTCATGGACCAGACCATGATATACGAAGATCTGTTTCAAATCCTGTAGATCTCTTACAAAGTTTTTATCGAAAAAAATATTGATTCACTGTGTCGAATTCAAAAGAAGCGAAGGGCATGAAGCACAAAAGAACTGCAAATTTGTTTAAAGTTGAAAGGCTTAACAAAATAGTAGAAACTGTTACACCAAAAGCTCATGAGGTCATGAATGTTCAGCTACGAGAAATACTTATGTATGATTTGGAAACTGGAGTTATCTGTTTGTATTGTCGTGATGCGAAAGTTGCTGGAGAATTTGCTACTGGAAAGAAATGGGATGATATTTGGAAACTTGACTTTTTGAAGCGTCATTTGGCATGTAAATTGCATTTGGACGGTGTACAAAAGCTCAGGCAACAGAACCCGTCATTACCCCTTACAGGAGTGCTACGCATGTTACGGTTGAGTGCAGGTGAGCGAGAGCGAAAACGATCAAACCCAGAGGAGATCAAAGTTCTTATCGGGAGTGTGTTGTTAGCTATTAAAATGAATAACTCTTTACATTCAGTTCAACATGTTAATGAACATATGGAAAAGTATGTTCAACTCCCAGACAGCTGGCGAAGCAAAAATTATGCGTTCGAATTTCTGGAGACTATCAACTATATTGTTCGGAAAGACAAGTTTGAAGAAATAGCATCAGCAGATTTTCACACGTTCGCAGTTGAAACCACAGACATATCTGTCAACAAAAATCTCATTCTGTACTTCAAATCTAGATCTAAAGATTGTATTGTTTATAAAATGTTTTTTGGCGGATTAGTTCCGCTGCAGGCGTGTGATGCTTCTTCTATTGTTTCAGCGATCAAGCAGTTTTATGAAGAAAAGAAACTTGATCTCCATAAAATAGTGTTGTTTACGCCTGATGGAGCATCATTAATGTTGGGCAGAGTTAATGGTGTTGCAGTGAGGCTTAAACAGGACATTTCACAGTTCGTTCAGCAGCACTGTGTAGCACACCGTGAAGATCTGGGGATTTGTGATGCATGGAAAAAAGTCAAGTTAATCAGAGACATGGAAACTTAGATGAGAACAATCTATACAATGTTTTCTCGATCTGCAGTTAAAAGATGCGTATTTGAAGAAATTGCAGAGGTCTCTGAAAATGAAGCTGTTGCTTTCAGGCTACTTAACGAAGTCAGGTGGTTATCTAGACACTTCGCATTGCAGGCAATAATAAAAAAAATTTTGAGGCACTGATCACGTACTTTGAAGAAGATCAGACAAATGACCTTGTGGCTAAATACTGTCACCAGAAATTGATAAGCATCACATACAAAGTAGCTTTACAGGTTTTAAGTGATGTCTTTGATGAACTGGTTGCACTGTGCCCGATTCGGCAAAAGAGCGGCCTGACACCGATTGATTCACTTCATTTTGTGCCGAGGCAAAATTAACAAGATAAGAAAGCAGTATCCGGGAGACAACGTTTCGTGGAGTGACAAAGTTTAAGTTTTGCTAAGCCAACAACATGAAGAAAACATCACAGTAGATACAAGTTCGCTGTTGACTTTTATAAATAGCCTTTGTGTTCATTTAGAAGAAAGGTTTTCTGAAGATCAGGTACAAGAATGGTCAGCTTTTGATTTCTCCGCAATTACAGATTGTGACTTCACATTTGGCGATGAACAAGTTAATGCCTTACGTCTAAAATATCATGATTTTCTAGCTGAAAATACTGTAATAGTTAGACAGTTTAATAAACTCAAATTCTCTATGCAAGAAAAAATTAAATCCAAACTGATTTAATTTTTTCCTCAAATGGTGGCATTTGTACTTCAAAACGAACAGTTTTGTGACCTTGCACAGTTGATGGACATTGGGGGAACCTTTCTTGTGTTTAGTGCGGACTGTGAGCGAGGTTTTAGCCTAATGAATCAACTCAACAACAAGCTGAGAAGTTTAGGTGAGTGTCATTTGGATATGTTAATGAGAATCAAAAGCTATCAATTGTATAGAAGTTCTGTTAGTCTAGATAGAGTTTACAAAGTATGGGTAAATGCCAAAGACAGGAGAGAGAAAAAATAACTGAGTGACTTAAATATGTATGTTATTTTGTTGTTATTCTATGCAGTTTTCTATCAAATATTTCGACTCTCTCCAATGACAAAACATCCTTTCTGACGTATGTGACTCAAATCTGTCGACAATGCCCCATGTGCGGCCTGACTAGTGTCTAATAAAGCCTCAGCATTATCTCCTTGTTTTTATGTTCTATTCCCTTGAAATTAAATGCCAGCATTGCATTTGTCTTCTTTACCACAGACTCAACCTGTTAATGAGAGGAGATCTTATAGAAACATCTAAAATTATGAAAGGGATAGATAAGGCAGAGGTAGGAAAGTTGTTTCCACTGGTAGGTGAGATTGGAACTAGGGGACAAAGCCTCAAGATTCAGTGGAGTAGATTTAGGACGGAGATGAGGAGGAACTGCTTTTCCCAGAGAGTGGAGAATCTGTGGAATTCTCTGCCCAGCGAAGCAATGGAGGCTACCTCAGTAAATATATTTAAGACAAGGTTGGATAGATTTTTGCATAGTAGGGGAATTAAAGGTTCTGGGGAGAATGCAGGTAGATGGAGATGAGTCCACGGCCAGATCAGCCATGATCTTACTCCTGCTCCTATTTCTTATGTTCTTATGTTCTTAACCTTCTGGGAGTCTTGCATGAGGACTCCTAAATCCCTCTGCACCTCTGATGTTTGAACCTTCTCCCCATCTAGAAAATAGACCACACTACTGTTCCTTTTACCAAAATACATTTCCCAGCTGTATTCCATTTGCCAATTCTTTGCCCATTCTTCCAATTTGTCTAAGTCTTGCTGCAATTGCATTGTTTCCTCAGCACTACCTACCCCTCCACCTATCTTTCCATCATCCACAGACTTTGCCACAAAGCCATCAATTCCATTATTCAAATCATTGACAAACGATGTGAAAAGTAGTGGTCCCAATACTGACCCCTGAGGAAAACCACTAGTCACTGGCACCCAACCAGAAAAGGCCCCTTTTATTCCCACTTGCTGCCTTCTGCCAGGTAATCAATCCTCTATCCGTACCAGTATCTTTCCCTTTAAAGCCATAGGATTTTATCTTGTTAAGCAGCCTCATGTGTGGCACCTTCTCAAATACCTTCTGAAAATCCAACTAATTGACATCCAATGCCTCTCCTTTTTCCTTTGTCCCTTCCTCAAAGAACTCTAACAGGTTTGTCAGGTAAGATTTCCCTTTACAGAAACCATGCTGATTTTGACTTATTTTATCATGAGACTCCAACTACCTTGAAACCTCATCCTTAATAATAGACTTCAACACTTTCCCAACCACTGAGGTTCAGCTAACTGGCCTATAATTTCCTTTCTTTTGCCTTTCTCCCTTCTTAAAGAGTGGAGTCACATTTACAATCTTCCTGTCCTCTGGAACCATGCCAGAATCAAGTGATTCTTGAAAGATCATGACCAATGCACCATTATCTCTTCAGCAACCTCTCTCAGGACCCTGGGATGTAGTCCATCTGGCCCAGGTGACATGCACCTTATGACCTTTGAGTTTACCTGGCCTTTTTCCTTTGTAATAGCAATGACACTTACTGCTGCTCCCTGACACTCATGGACCACTGGCACACTGCTAGTGTCTTCCACAGTGAAGACAAATGCAAAGTACCCATTAAGTTCATCTGCCATTTCTTTGTGCCCCATTGCTACCTCACTGGATCATTTTCCAGTGGTCCAACATCAACTCTCATCTCCTTTCTACTCTTTATACAACTGAAAAAAACTTTTGGTATCTTGCTTTATATTGCTGGCTAGCCTGCTCTCATGTTTCATCTTTCCCCTTGCAGGTTTTTTCAGTTGCCTTTTGTTGGATTTCAGAAGCTTCCCAATCATCCAACTTCCCACTCAATTTTGCTACCTTACAGTATAAGCCCTTTCCTTGGCTCTTATGCGGTCCGTAACTTCCTTTGTCAGCTATGGTCGCCTACCCCTGCCATTTGAGAACTTCTTCCTCTGTGGGACATAAATATCTTGCACCTCGTGAAATATTCCCAGAAACTTCAGCCACCTCTGCTCTGCCCTCCTCAGCCCCACTCCCTGGCCTTCTCCCCGTAACCTTTGATGCCATGTCCATTCAAGAACCTATCAATCTCTGCCTTAAATACACCCAACGACCTGGCCTCCACAGTTGCCCGTGGTAATATATTCCACAAATTCACCACCCTCTGGCTAAAGAAATTTCTCTGCATCTCTCTTTTAAATGGATGCTCCTCTATCCCGAGGCTGTGCCCTCTTGTCCTAGACTCATCCACCATGTGAAACATCCTTTTCACATCTACTCTGTCCCAGCCATTCACCAGTCAAAGGGTTTCAATGAAATCCCCCTTCATCCTTCTAAACTCCAGCGAATATAGACCCAGATGTATCAAAAATTCCTTGTATGATAACCCTTTCATTCCCAGAATCATCCTTGTGAACCTCCTCTGGACCCTCTCCAATGCCAGCACATCTTTTCTCAGATGAGGGGCCCAAAACTGTTCACGATACTCAAGGTGAGGCCTCACCAGTGCCTTATAAAGCCTCAGCATCACATCCCTGCTCCTGTAATCTAAACCTTTTGAAATTAATTTGCCTTCCTCACCACCGACTCTACCTGCAAGTTAACTTTCAGGGTGTTTTGCACAAGAACTCCCAAATACTTTATACTTTATACTTTACTGTCGCCAAACAATTGATACTAGAACGTAAAATCATCACAGCAATATTTGATTCTGCGCTTCCCGCTCCTTGGATTACAAATCGATAGTAAATATTAAAAAATTATAAATCATAAATAGAAAATAGAAAAATGGGAAGTAAGGTAGTGCAACAAAACCGAGAGGCAGGTCCGGATATTTGGAGGGTACGGCCCAGATCCGGGTCAGGATCCGTTCAGTAGTCTTATCACAGTTGGAAAGAAGCTGTTCCCAAGTCTGGCCGTACGAGTCTTCAAGCTCCTGAGCCTTCTCCCGGAGGGAAGAGGGATGAAGAGTGTGTTGGCTGGGTGGGTCGTGTCCTTGATTATCCTGGCAGCACTGCTCCGACAGCGTGCGGTGTAAAGTGAGTCCAAGGACGGAAGATTGGTTTGTGTGATGTGCTGCGCCGTGTTCACGATCTTCTGCAGCTTCCTTCAGTCTTGGACAGGACAACTTCCATACCAGGTTGTGATGCACCCTAGAAGAATGCTTTCTACGGTGCATCTATAAAAATTAATGAGGGTTTTAGGGGACAGGCCAAATTTCTTTAGTTTTCTCAGGAAGTAAAGGCGCTGGTGGGCCTTCTTGGCAGTGGACTCTGCTTGGTTGGACCAAGTCAGGTCATTTGTGATATTGACCCCGAGGACTTAAAGCTTTTGACCTGTTCCACTTGCGCACCACTGATGTAAATGGGGTTGTGCGGTCCGCTACTCCTTCTGAAGTCAACTACCAATTCCTTCATCTTGCTCATGTTGAGGGATAGGTTATTGTCTTCGCACCATGCCACCAGGTTCTTAATTTCCTCTCTGTACTCAAACTCATCATTACCCGAGATATGGCCTACAATTGTGGTGTCATCAGCAAACTTATATATTGAGTTGGATGGAAACTTGGCTGCACAATCATGGGTGTACAGTGAGTACAGCAGGGGGCTGAGTACACAGCCTTATGGGGCACCGGTGCTCGGAGTGATTGTAGAGGAGAGCTTGTCCCCTATTTTTACAGCCTGGGTCCTGTCTGTGAGGAAGTTAGTCATAGTCATAGTCATAGTCATACTTTATTGATCCCGGGGGAAATTGGTTTTTGTTACAGTTGCACCATAAATAATTAAATAGTAATAAAACCATAAATAGTTAAATAGTAATATGTAAATTATGCTGGAAATAAGTCCAGGACCAGCCTATTGGCTCAGAGTGTCTGACCCTCCAAGGGAGGAGTTGTAAAGTTTGATGGCCACAGGCAGGAATGACTTCCTGTGACGCGCTGTGCTGCATCTCGGTGGAATGAGTCTCTGGCTGAATGTACTCCTGTGCCCACCCAGTACATTATGTAGTGGGTGGGAGACATTGTCCAAGATGGCATGCAACTTGGACAGCATCCTCTTTTCAGACACCACCGTCAGAGAGTCCAGTTCCATCCCCACAACATCACTGGCCTTACGAATGAGTTTGTTGATTCTGTTGGTGTCTGCTACCCTCAGCCTGCTGCCCCAGCACACAACAGCAAACATGATCGCACTGGCCACCACAGACTGAAGTTGAAGATCCAGCTGCAGATTGAATTTCAATCTCAGATTTTTGGATTTTCTCCCCGTTTAGAAAAGAGTCTACACATGTATTTCTACTTCCAAAGTGCATGACCATTCATTTTCCAACATTGTATTTCATTTGACAATCTCTTGTCCATTCTCCTAATCTGTCCAAGTCCTTCTGCAGCCTACCTGTTTCCTCAACACTACGTGCCCCTCCACCAGTATTGGTATCACCTGCAAACTTGGCAACAAAGCCATCTATTCCATCATCTAAATCATTGATATACAGCATTGAAAGAAACGGTCCCAACCCAGACCCCTGCGGAACACCACTGGTCACTGGCAGCCAGTCAGAAAGGTATTCTTTTCCTCCCACTCGCTGCCTTCTACCAATCAGCCAATGCTCTAACCACGCTAGTAACTTTCCTGTAATACCATGGGGTCTTCACGTAGTTAAGGGGTCTCCCAGTGTGACGGGACGGGGTCTCCCAGTGTGATTTGACCCGGCGATGCGATGCATTCGGACGGAATGGGGAACTGGCCGTGAAGTACCCGAAGGGAGCGGCAGATGGCAGCAGAGGTACAGGGAGTCGCCTGCGGAATGGTCGCTCATCAGTCAAAGCTCTCTTATTCTCTCTCTCACACTCTCTCTCTCTCTCTCATTCTCTCTCTCTCTCACACTCTCTCTCTCTGTGTTTCTCTCTCCCTCCCTCCCTCTCCCACTGCCTCTCTCCCCACTCTCCCTCTCCATCTGTCTCCCCCCTCTATCACCCTCTTCCTCCCTCTATCTCTCCCTTTTCACCCTCTATCTCTCCCCCACTCTCTCTTCCTCCTTCTCTCCCTTTCCCTCTCCCTTTCTCTCCCTTGCTCTCTCCCTCTCTCCATCTCCCTTTCTTTCCCTCTCTATCTTTACCTCTTTCTCTCCCCACTTTCTTCTCCTCTCGCACCTTCTCTCTCTTCCCCTCTATCTCTCTCTCCTCACTCTCGCTCTATCTCTTGCTCCCTCCTCTCTCTGCCTCTCTCTCCCTCTTCATGAGCCCCCTCTCTCCCTTATTCTCTCTCCCTCTCTTTCCCTTTCTTCCTCTCCCTCCCTCCCTCTGGACTCTTTCTCTCTCTCTGCCTCTCTCTCACTCTCTCCCTTGACCACCTCACTGGCTTGCACCTTGCTTCTTCTCTTCCTCTCTCGCTCATCCCATCCCCTTGCGACCCCCCCCAGTCCCTCACTCCCTCGCCTCCTCGCCCCTCACTCCCTCGCTCCCTGTCTCCCTTTTCCCCTCACTCCTGATGAAAGGAAAGCCAGCACTGTATTCCTTCCGAAGGAGATGGATTCCCCTGCTCTCGGAGGCTTTCAATGTTACGCCATTCGGCCCGATCAGACTGTGCTGACCACCGCAGACCAGTCACCACCAAACCCACCTGGTTCAGCTCACATTCACACTCAGATTTACCCCCCCCCACCCAACCCACACATGGGGAGGGGGCAATTAACACACACACAGGCTACATAGACATACACACACACAGACAAACACATACACACACACACACACACACACACACGCACGCATAAGGACACAGATATACACACACATACATGCAAACACAGACACACACGCAGGCTTACACATGCAGACAAACACACACACATGCAGACATGCACACATGCACAAGGACACAGATATACACATACATATATACAGACAAAGACACACACATGTGCACACACACACACACACACACACAAACACAGACACACACACACACACACACACTCTCACACACACACACACACACACATACAAATACAGACACACACACACACAAACACAGACACACACACACACATACAAATACAGACACACACACACACACACACATACAAATACAGACACACACACACACACACACACACACACACACATACAAATACAGACACACACACACAATCTGGAGGACAGAGTGAACCCTTGATAAAGGACAACTTGTTGGGTGGGAGGTGGATAACATCTGGGGATGATATGGATTCGAGCAGCAGTATTGGGGGAAGGTCACCCTGTGAGAGGGGCAATTTTGACATCGTAAGGCCTCGTCCTCTCTGGTAAAGTATGCAGCAGAGTCCTCTGGAGTGACTGCCGGGAGCACCTCCCTGGAGTCCCCCCCCCACCCCCCCAGGGTCTCTGGGTCGATAGTCAGCCCTTTCCACAGTGGCGAACTGTCCAGAGTTTCACTGTTCGCTGTGTGGGTCCTGGTATTGTCCAGCCACTGGGGACATCTTCCACAATAACAATCATGACCAGCTTCAACTGACCTTGCAGTGCACCCACCTGCAGGAAACACATAATAAGATCGAAAGAGTGTGTTCCTTCGTTCGTTATGCCGTGTCACATGACATGGGCGATCATGGTCTTCCCTGACCATGATTATTCTTGGTAAAGTTTTCTACAGAACTGGTTTGCCATTGTCTTCTTCTGGGCAGTGTGCTTACAAGACAAATGACCCCAGCCATTATCAATACTCTTCAGAGACTGTCTGCCTGGTGTCAGTGGTCACATAACCAGGACTTGTGATCTGCACCGGCTGCTCGTACGACCATCCACCACCTGATCCCATGGGTCCACGTGTCCCTGATCGGGGGGCTAAGCAGGTGCTACCCCCTGCCCAAGGGTGATCTGCAGGCTAGCAGAGGAAAGGAGCACCTTACATCTCCTTTGGTAGAGATGTCTCTTCACCCCGCTACCCCATAAGGAGTACAGAGAAAACTTACAAGGACGTCGGAGCAAAGAAGACAGAGGAGATTTGACAGAGGTGGTCAAAATTCTGAGGGGTACAGACAGGGTAAATGCAAACAGGCTTTTTCCACTGAGGTTGGGTGGGACTACAACCAGAGTTTGTGGGTTAAGGGTGAAAGGTGAAATGTTGAATGGGACGATCTTCTCTCAGAGGGTGGTGAGAGTGTGGGACGAGCTGCCAGTGGAAGGTTCGATTTCAATGTTTAAGAGAAGTTTGGATAGGTACGTGGATGGGAGGGGTAGGGAGGGGTGTGGATTCGGTGCAGGTCGAAGGGAATAGGCAGTTTCAATGGTTCAGCATGGACTCGATGGGCCGAAGGGCCTGTTTCTGCACTGGAACATTCGATGACTTGACGATGAATAGAACAATGCATCTAAAACTCCATCGTACCATTTGCCCTGAGCTGCAGGACGTCGGATCGCAGATGAAACACAGGAGATTCTGCAGGTGCTGGCAACACACATAAAATGCTGGAGGAACTCAGCAGGTCAGGCAGCGTCTGTGGAGAGGAATAAACAGCCGATGTTTTGGGCCGAGACCCTTCATCTCCGCAGGATCTGCCCCTTTAAAACATCCTGCTCCATATTGTTAGGAAGCAGACAGCCAAGGAAGGAGCTTGAGTACAAGATGACTGAAGCAGCAATTAACTGTGGCACAACAGCTAACTGGCAATCAGCGAGGCCCTCGATTGCTGTCAGCAGAGCTGCCGCATCTGCCATCGTTAACAAGTCAATCACTCCACACCATGAATTCATAATGAAATGGAGTCTCACCGGGAGAGGCGCTCAGGTTGTGATCTCTGTACCCTGGTAAACAGCACTGGAGACCGCGCATCACCGTCCATCATACAGTCCCTCCACACCCTCCCTCCTCACCGTCCCAACACACCCTCTGTCCTCATCGTCCATCACACAGTCCCTCCACACCCTCCCTCCTCACCATCCCTCCACACCCTCCCTCCTCACCGTCACAGCACACCCTCTGTCCTCATCGTCCATCACACAGTCCCTCCACACCCTCCCTCCTCACCATCCCTCCACACCCTCCCTCCTCACCGTCACAGCACACCCTCTGTCCTCATCGTCCATCACACAGTCCCTCCACACCCTCCCTCCTCACCGTCCCAACACACCCTCCCTCCTCACCGTCCATCGCACAGTCCCTCCTCACCCTCCCTCCTCACCGTCACAACACACCCTCTGTCCTCACCGTCCATCGCACAGTCCCTCCTCACCCTCCCTCCTCACCGTCACAACACACCCTCTGTCCTCATCGTCCATCACACAGTCCCTCCACACCCTCCCTCCTCACCGTCACAGCACACCCTCTGTCCTCATCGTCCATCACACAGTCCCTCCACACCCTCCCTCCTCACCGTCCCAACACACCCTCTGTCCTCATCGTCCATCACACAGTCCCTCCACACCCTCCCTCCTCACCGTCCCAACACACCCTCTGTCCTCATCGTCCATCACACAGTCCCTCCACACCCTCCCTCCTCACCGTCCCAACACACCCTCCCTCCTCACCGTCACAGCACACCCTCTGTCCTCATCGTCCATCACACAGTCCCTCCACACCCTCCCTCCTCACCATCCCCCACACCCTCCCTCCTCACCGTCACAGCACACCCTCTGTCCTCATCGTCCATCACACAGTCCCTCCACACCCTCCCTCCTCACCGTCCATCGCACAGTCCCTCCTCACCCTCCCTCCTCACCGTCACAACACACCCTCTGTCCTCATCGTCCACCGCACAGTCCCTCCTCAACCTCCCTCCTCACCGTCCATCGCACAGTCCCTCCACACCATCCCTCCTCACCGTCCCAACACACCCTCCCTCCTCACCGTCCATCGCACAGTCCCTCCTCAACCTCCCTCCTCACCGTCCATCGCACAGTCCCTCCACACCCTCCCTCCTCACCGTCCATCGCACAGTCCCTCCTCACCATCCCAACACATCCTCCTTCCTCACCGTCCATCGCACAGTCCCTCCTCAACCTCCCTCCTCACCGTCCATCGCACAGTCCCTCCACACCCTCCCTCCTCACCGTCCCTCCACACCCTCGCTCCTCATCGTCCATCACACAGTCCCTCCTCAACCTCCCTCCTCACCGTCCATTGCACATTCCCTCCACACCATCCCTCCTCACCGTCCATCATACAGTCCCTCCTCAACCTCCCGCCTCACCGTCCCAACACACCCTCCCTCCTCACCGTCCCAACACACCCTCCGTCCTCACCATCCATCGCACAGTCCCTCCACACCATCCCTCCTCACCGTCCATCGCACATTCCCTCCACACCCTCCCTCCTCACCGTCCATCATACAGACCCTCCTCAACCTCCCTCCTCACCGTCCCAACACACCCTCCGTCCTCACCGTCCATTGCACAGTCCCTCCACACCCTCCCTCCTCACCGTCCATCGCACAGTCCCTCCACACCCTCCCTCCTCACCGTCCCAACACACCCTCCGTCCTCACCATCCATCGCACAGTCCCTCCACACCATCCCTCCTCACCGTCCATCGCACATTCCCTCCACACCCTCCCTCCTCACCGTCCATCATACAGACCCTCCTCAACCTCCCTCCTCACCGTCCCAACACACCCTCCGTCCTCACCGTCCATTGCACAGTCCCTCCACACCCTCCCTCCTCACCGTCCATCATACAGACCCTCCTCAACCTCCCTCCTCACCGTCCCAACACACCCTCCGTCCTCACCGTCCATTGCACAGTCCCTCCACACCCTCCGTCCTCACCGTCCATCGCACATTCCCTCCACACCCTCCCTCCTCACCGTCCATCATACAGACCCTCCTCAACCTCCCTCCTCACCGTCCCAACACACCCTCCGTCCTCACCGTCCATAGCACAGTCCCTCCACACCCTCCCTCCTCACCGTCCATCGCACAGTCCCTCCACACCCTCCCTCCTCACCGTCCCTCCACACCCTCCCTCCTCACCGTCCATCGCACAGTCCCTCCACACCATTCCTCCTCACCCTCCATCGCACAGTCCCTCCTCACCCTCCATCCTCACCGTCCATCGCACAGTCCCTCCTCACCCTCCCTCCTCACCGTCCCAACACACCCTCTGTCCTCCCCGTCCATCGCACAGTCACTCCACACCCTCCCTCCTCACCGTCCCATCACAGACTCCCTCCACACCGTCCATCGCACAGTCCCTTCTCAACTTCCCTCCTCACCATCCCAACACACCCTCTGTCCTCATCATCCATCGCACAGTCCCTGCACACCGTCCCTCCTCACCGTCCCAACACACCCTCTGTCCTCATCGTCCATCGCACAGTCCCTCCACACCGTCCCTCCTCACCGTCCCAACACAACCTCTGTCCTCACCGTCCATCGCACAGTCACTCCACACCCTCCCTCCTCACCGTCCCATCACAGACTCCCTCCACACCGTCCATCGCACAGTCCCTCCTCAACCTCCCTCCTCACCGTCCCAACACACCCTCCGTCCTCACCGCCATCGCACAGTCCCTCCACACCCTCCCTCCTCACCATCCCAACACACCCTCCTTCCTCACCATCCCAACACACAGTCCCTCCACACCCTCCCTCCTCACCGACCCATCTCACTGTCCCTCCACACTGTCGGATCACACCCTCCCTCCTCACCGTCCATCACACAGTCCCTCCACACTGTCCCATCACACAGTCCCGGGGTCAGACACAGAGTGAAGCTCCCTCTGCACTGTCCCATCACACACTGCAGTGACAGGGACGCACAGGGGAATCACATCTTCCAGCTCCCCATGAAGCGCGCTCCGTCAGTTTCCTGAGAGCACACTGACAGTACTGAAGCATGGAAACAGCCCTTCAGCCCATCTGGGCCATGCTGTCCATTTGCCCATGTCTCCCTAAACCTTTCCTATCCATGTATCTGTCTGAGTGTCTTTTAAACGTTGTTAATGTACCTGCCTGAACCGCTCCCTCTGGCAGCTTGTTCCGGACATGGACCACCCTACGGGTGAAGAAGTTACCCCTCAGGTCTGTCCCCTCTCACCTTAAACCTGTGCCCGCTGGTTCCTGATTCCCCAACCCTGGGGAAAAGACTGTGCATTCACCCTACCTGTGTCCATTGGGATTTTATAGGTCCCTTTACTTCCCTGAGGGCTGCCACCTTGTCCTGGAGGAGAGCCTTGGGATTTGCTGAGATCTGGAGAGGGCTGCTGTCTGGGGTTTACTCGTCTGGTGCTTCGCTCCCGGCGAGGTCACCCGTGGCAGTAGGGTCCAGGGGGAGGATCCAGACAAACAGCGATCCAACCAAGACCTCAACGGAAGATGCCAAAAGACCACAATGGCAGAGGAAGGCTGCGCCACTGACAGTCCCCCATCGTCCTTCATTCCATGTCACTGGGCCCTGACCCTGACCCTGACCCTGACCCTGAACTCTCAATGGCCGGGTGCTGGCTGTCCATGCATCTGACTCCCCACCTTGAATAAAGCCGCGCGCAGATGTTCTCCGTGAATGAATCCGCCCTAAAATCCCAGGAACAAGGCCTTAGTAGAACATCGTGATTCAAGTGATGACACTAATTCCGTCTCCTACGCTACAGAAAATGTGGTTTCCACCTGCCTCCCTCTCCCTACAACACCCCCTCCGCCTCCTACCATCCTCAGATTGTCAACTTCACCTACCACCCTCTCACTACAACACCCTCCATCTCCTACCCTCCTCAGATTGTCGACTCCTACCTGCATCTCTCTCCCTACAGCTTTGACCCTTGACTGGATAGACCATACCACTCAGGGGCAGATTTTGGCCATTCAGCCCATCGAGTCTGTCCTTCACTCAATCACGGTTGATGTATTATCCCTCTCAACCCCATTCTCCTGCCTTCTCCCCGTAACCTTTGATGCCCTGACTAATCAATAATCTATCAATCTCCACCTAAATATACCCAATGGCCCAGCCTCCACATCCATCTATGGCAATGAATTCCACAGACTGACCACTCCTTGGCTAAAGAAATTCCTCCTCATCTCTGTTCTAAAGGGCTGGCCTTCTCTTCCGAAGCCATGTCCTCTGGTACCAACTCTACCACTATTGGATACATCCTCTCCATCTTCACTCTAATGAGGCCTTTCAATGCTTTATAGATTTCAATGAGATGCCCCCGCTCATTCTTCTAAACCTCAGCGAGTACAGACCAGAGCCATCAAATGTTAACTCTTATGTTAACTCTTTCCTCATATGTTAACTCTTTCATTCCCAGAATCATTCCCGTGAACCTTCTCTGGACCCTCTCCAATGCAGGCACATCTTTTCTTAACGGACCCAGAACGGCTCATTACACTCCAAGTGCAGTCTGACCAATGCCTTATAAAGCCTTGGAATTACATCCGTGCTTTTATGTTCTCGTCCTCTCAGAACGAAGGTGAACATTGAATTAGCCTTGTCAACATTTTCATCGATCTTCATTGCATTCTTTCTAACCCCCACCCCAATCGGGCAGAAGATACTAAAGTCTGGAGGCCCTTACCACCAGGCTCAGGGACCTTTCCTACCCTGCTGGTTCCCCAGTGCAACAAGATAGATTCTTGACCTCACAATCTACAGTACTGTACAAAAAACCTTGGGCACATTTCTATAGCGAGGGTGCCTCAGAGTTGTGCACAGCACTGTATCTGTTAATGTGGAGCAGAGAGCGAGTTTGTAAGTCTGGCACGAGTAAAGGGTGTTGGGAATAATGAGGGTGGAGCACAAAAGAGAGGTGAGGAACAGGTGGCAGGAAAAGACTGCCGGGGTGGGTGCAGACACACCCAGCCCTGAGACACCAGGCAAAGTCATTCGATCCCAAACAATCGGTTTATTGATCATTACAGAATGTCTCTCTGGTGCTTCCTGCTCCCTCCCCTCTCCCTTCCCCTTTTCCCAACCACGATTCCCCTCTCCCTGCCCCCTTCCCATTCTCCGTGCACAACTCAGACCCATATCAGAATCAGGTTTATCATCACTCACGAATGTCTTGATTTTTTTTTTGTCGCAGTGCAATACATAAAATTACTACAGTACGGTGCAAAGCTCCTGGCCCCCTAGCTGTATGTATGTGCCTAAGACCTTCACACAGTGCTGTACATCACTGTGTCTCTTGTACCTTCTTGTATGCCTGCACTGCACTCTGTCTGTGACTGTCGCACTTTATTCTGCGTCCTGTTGTCGTTTGACCTTGTTCTACCTCAGCGTGCTGCAGGGATGAACTGATCCATGCGGATGGCAGACTTTTTCATTGTCTCTTGGCCGACACTGCCAGGGGTGGCAGAGACAGTGGGGACATTTTGAAGATTCTTACACAGACTAGCTTTATTTGTTATATACATCAAATGTCAAAGTAAGTTTTATTATCAAAGTACATATATATCACCAGATTCATTTTCCTGCGGGCGTATTCGGCAAATCTATAGAGTAGTAACTATACCAGGATCAATGAAGTATCGTCCAGAGTGCAGAAGACAACAAACTGTGCAAAGGAAAATATAAATAAATAGCAATAAATAACAAGAACACGAGATAAAGAGTCCTTAAGTGAGATCTTTGGTTGTGGGAACATCTCAATGGACCGGCAACTGAGTGAAGTTATCCCCTTTTGTTCAAGAGCCTGATGGTTCAGGGGGAGTAACTGTTCTTGAACCTGGTGGTGTGGGTCCTGAGGCTCTTGTACCTTCTACCTGATGGCAGCAGCGAGAAAAGAGTGTGGCCTGGGTGGTGGGGATCTCTGATGATGGATGCTGCTTTCCTGCGACAACGCTCTGTGTAGACGTGCTCAATGATGGGGAGGGATTTACCCGTGATGGACTGGGCCGTATCCACTATCTTTTTTATGTATTGAAACGTTCAGTGAAATGCATCAACTCAAATCAGTGAGGATATGCTGGGGGCAGCCTGCAAGTGTCGCCACGCTTCCCGCACGCCAACAAATCACTAACCCTACCCGGAACGTCTTTGGAATGTGGGAGGAAACTGGAGCACCCGGAGGAAATCCCCGTGATCATGGGGACAGTGTGCAAACTTCCTGTAGACAGCGGTGGGAGTGGAACCCCGATCTCACGCCTGGTGCTGCAATAGCACCCCGCTCTCATGCTGTCTAGAGGAACACAGAAAAATGGAGGGTTATTAGGGAGGGAAAGGTTAGATTGGTCTTAGGTAGTCAGCATGACATTATAGGCCGAAGGGCCTGTTCTGTGTGACCATATTAAACCAACCTGCCAAACACCACCTGATATTCCATTTGGGTTGTCTCCAACTCGATGGCATGGACACTGATTTCTCCAATTTCTGGTCATTTCCCCACTCCCCTCCCCTTTCCCTCTCCTTCTATCCCCCTCTCTGGCTTCCCACTTAACTCTTCTTCTCACTTGCTTGGGTCCCTTCCTCCTTCCCTTTCTCCCATGGTCCACTGTCCTCTCCTATCAGATTCTTGCTTCCCCAACCCTTTACTTTTCCCACCTATCGCCTCCCAGCTTCTCCCTCACCCGCCGGGCTCCACCTATCACCTCCCAGCTTCTCCCTCACCTACCGGGCTCCACCTATCACCTCCCAGCTTGTCCCTCACCCACTGGGCTCCACCTATCACCTCCCAGCTTCTCCCTCACCCTCCGGGCTCCACCTATCACCTCCCAGCATCTCCCTCACCCGCCGGGCTCCACCTATCACCTCCCAGCTTCTCCCTCACCCACCGGGCTCCGAGAGAGGAGGGGAGAGGCGGGGGGGAGAGGGGGGAGAGAGAGAATGAGAATGAGAGAATGTGTGTGAGTGTGTGCGTGTGCGTGTGTGAGTGTGAGTGTGTGCGAGAGTGAGTGTGAGTGTGTGTGCGTGTGCGTGTGAGTGTGAGTGTGAGTGTGTGAGTGTGACTCTGTGTGTGTGTGTGTGATGCTCTGGATTTCCAGCATCTGCAGAATCTATTCTGCTTGCCAATTACCGCTCTTTTGAGCAATCGGGGATCTGTCCCCAGCTGGTTTCTGGACTGTGAAACC